>NW_028297182.1:8717309-8772628 GCF_055798465.1 Pogonomyrmex barbatus | reverse complement strand
AGTAATCTGCGTCGGCAAGGCGAATAATCGCAACGGAAGCGAATCGCGCGCGCTCGCACACAAAACGGAGGACAGACCGAAGAAGGAGAATCCTTTCGTTTTCGCCGCGTGCCGCCCACTCCTATGGCTCTTACGCGTACGTTTCGCGTACGCATATTAAGGCCTTTCACTGTGTCGCGCTCGCTGCGAAATTGTGCTTTAGCGGGGCGTGCCTCGACACGTTACGAAATCGAGTTCTCTACGCCTTCGACCGGAATTCGGCCGAAGGAAGGTCAAGGGCTGGCCGGCCGGTCGGCCGCCTGGCGAATAGCTTTCGCCAGAAACTTCCAATTTCATATTGTTAGTTTCATATTGTTATTGTTTCATATTGTTTGCCATCGAGATCCCTAAATAAAAGGATTGCAAAACGTTTGTCATCCTTCGCGTCATCATCAATTGCCTTTTATTTATGTCAATTTCCAGAAACAAATCAGGGATGTCCATTTCATTGATGGAATATGTGTGTGAAAAATTAATCTTTCGTAGTTTTGTTTAGAGATAAAGTATTTTGATGATTTACAATCCTGCACAACGGCCATTAACTTGTGAAAATGATTTCGAATGAAGAATTATGTAATGTCAGAAAGTGAAAAAATAGCCTATCAACAAGATAAGGATGATATTTATATATATTTGCCTAACAAGTGCAGCGATGGCAATTTTTTATTCGTTGCAAATCGAGAGAATTTCTAATATTGATATATCATAATTGCTTCCATGACGATGTCCAACGACTATCGTTAAAAAATATATTAAAAATAGACGTTTATCTGCGGTAACGATTTGTCATCGGTCGCATGATAGTCTTGAACTCAATGATTAACACAGATATACAGACACACACAACATATTTTTTTCACACTCTCATAATCCTCCATTCGAGTTGCTAATAATGTCACATTCGCCTGTAATGACTAACATAAATTGGATTCGCTGGTTAACATGCGCTAACATTTACAAATGACGATAACATTTTTGTATTCTGATGCATAGTTGCATACCGGAGCAGTCATTAGAACAGTCATTATGCGAGAAAATTTCGAAACTCAGAGTGAACTGCCTTGAAAAAGGTTTCCTTCTAATGTGTATAATTTATACGTTGTAAACTTTCAGAAATTCAAGTGGTTGGTTCAGAGGATTTATTTCTCAAATTAACCAAATTGTATAAGTGATACATTTACTTAAATTTTTTCTCTTCTTAAATTTATTCATTTATTTAGGATAATTTAAAAATGAACATGCAAAGTCCGGAAAAGTCATAATTCCGAAATTTAAGAAGAGTGACAATGTCCTGAAAAGCCACAATCCCAAAATTAGACAATGTTCTAAAAGATCATAATCACGAAATATGAAAAATGAAACTATATCCTGAAAATTATAAACTAAAATGAATATATCGAGTGTTTTAAAATTCTAAAATTGAAAGTGTGTTTTTCTGAGATTCTTTGTTTATTCTTTCTTTTGAAATTTGAGAAATTCTCGGCATATTCGTTTCATAAATTACAGAAAATTTTATTTCTCACTTTTCAGGATACTTTTTTTACATGTCTGTTTATATATTGCTACAAAAGTAGTATATTATTTCACACAATTATAAAAAGCAAAGACAAAGTTGTGAAAAATAAAAACCTTAGGAAACGATAATATGTAAATGCTGCAATATGTAAAAATGAGCGTGTTTTAAAAATAAAAATGGGTCATATGGCTCGAATGGAACAAAATTAACATCGTGCAAGAAATTGCAAATCTGAAATAGATTAGAGCGCGAAAAAAAATAAATGACGGCACTTAAAGAGTTTCTTGACGATATAATTACAAATGACTCATGTTTTTTTTTTTATCGATATAACAGTACTACTAAATTACGAAATAATCCACGTATTAAAATATCAAAGGAGAATCATAACGTTCGATCGCATTGCAATTTGCGGTATGAAAATAAGTGTATATTAATGCTGAGTTTATGATAACTCCGCTGGAGAGTATTATACTTCATGTTTTTCATCATTCAGGGTCAAACGCAGAGGAGGAAGAGTGAAAGCCCTCGAGACCGTACGCTGATTGTTAATTTGCGTTTCAACGCGACGCAGTTTCGCTTATCTTTTTTTTTCTCTCTATTTTTTTCTCTATTTTTTTTTCTCCAGTGGCTCGTACTTTGCGTCTTACGTTAGTTCGGCCGAGACCCCTTCATTCACGCTTATTGTCTTCGCTTCTTTGAATAAGAGACTGGGCCGCGCGCCAGTGCATCCACGAGAAACGATTGTTTTCACGTTCGTTCGTTCGTTCGTTCGTTCGTTCGTACGAGCGCGATATCAAGGTATTGTATGCGACGACTAATACAAATTTACGCGTTTACGCGTAAGTACGCGTCGAGCGAACGTGTCGATTTCTAATGTGCGAACTACGCTCGTAGGATCGATTGCGTAAATGTAGGAAGCGCCGATGCATTCACCTTTTACGCGAGGCAGCCTTGCCCCAGCAGTGGCTCTCAATCGGTTTATCTATATATAATTTCGAACGGATAATTATAAATGCTTAGGCTGTATAGCGGAGCGACCGGTGAATGTTGCTTTTTATTATAGTTCTTCAACTCGATGATGTTCTCCCTCGAGAAAAATGAGCTGATAACTTTTTCAGTTTTACAAGACTTTGTCTAGGCAGATTTTTTTTTTTTTAGAGAGACATGACAATTTTATTATAATAATTTAAATTTGGAAAACTTGAGAGATTTAAAGAACCACATTGACAATTTTATTATAATAATTTAAATTTGGAAAACTTGAAAGATTTAAATTTAGAGAACCACATTGACTAAAGGATATAATTTTATTATGTATTTGGTCTCCTGAAATTTAATTTGTCACTTGAAAATAGATTATTTTCAATTATTAATTACGAAAATCTGGTAGACATTTCCACGGAGGAAAATCTCAAAGTGATTGAAGAATCACGACGAGAACATTCATAGGATTCTGTATTATTTGTTTTCTGCATTATATGTTTTTCGTGTAAAATAATTAGATCGTTGAAATAAAATCCAAAATTAAAGTCCAAAAACAAATTTAAATAATGTTGATATTTTAAATGAGTATAAGACGTCGAGTAAAATCTCAAAGTATGTTTAGATTCAAGATCGTTGTCGCCGTTGAGAGCTTCGTGCGAGCCACGAGGCCGGTAACTTTCTCTTCGTGTCTTCATTATCGGCCGATATATCGCATATCATGAACATCATGCAGATAATAGCTGTGCTGCCCACCGTTTATGAGTCAACCGCTGTCAATGCGCTAATGACGAAGCGAGCATCGGCACTACGTCATCTCATCTCGACAGATTAGGCATTCGGTCATCGTAAAGCTAGCCGTAATGAAGCAATTGCGAGGATTATTTTTTTCTTATTTCTTCTTTTATATTTTTAATTTCGATAAACTCACGATACTTCTGTATGTACGAATAACAACAGCGATTTGTTAATAGTGTATTAACAATTATCGAGAAGTTATGTATCAATTAATAACCAACAGTACTTCTCCAGTTCTTCATTATTTGAGTTCTGATTACTTTATTAATATTTTCATAGGCGTCTCACACAGTTATCGGGATATACTTTTAGATGATTAGATTATAAATCCGAGTCTTTCTCGAGTCTGTAACATCACGCGCCATTATAGTTATCTCTCTCTTTTGAAACCTCAATTTCTCTTGTATTAAAACGATTTTCAATTAGAAGTAACGATTTTTTATAGTACAAACAAAGTAAAAAACTTCGAAACTATTGAATATTCTAGAAAAATAGATTTTTTTATTAATTAAGAGAGATCTATTGATAGAAAATTATTATTTTCAAGTCATTTTCATGTATCTTTACAAAAATTAAAATTATTTTATAAAATATATCGCATATAATGATGTTGATCATTATTAATTTGCATAAATTATTATTTATTAAACAGTTTTATTAAATAATTAAAAATAAGTTCATTATTCACATTGATGATTGTTACATGGATAAAAAAGTTTCTTGTTTCTTCGTTTTATATCCAAGTTACAAAATGACATTGATTGATTTCGTGAATTATTTACGCTACGCATTTAATTCGCTAATATTCTTATCTTGACAATCATGCAATAATAAGATCTGACAAATGACTGCGGAAGTTACGGTTTGTCACTTGTCTTGCGTTGCAAGGTTCAAAATTATTGTATCCCTTCTATTCTACGCCATTGTTTTCATCTCCCTTCTTTCCCTCTTCGCTATTTCTACCCTACCATTACCTCTCTTGCCCGAGGGAGGGAGAATTCATCCCTCGTTGGAGGGGAGGCACAGTGACGTCATCGAGGTAGGGGTGGAAGAGGTAGCGAGGCGAGGGACGAAATGGTGTGTGAAGGGTGGTGGAAGATCGCGGGGCGGTCGGTAGGGATTGCCGGGTAATGCCGGGTGATGGCAATAGGGTGAATGACCGACCTAGACTCGAAGTCAGGGGTGTGCAATGTATGAAACTACCCGTAATAGCAACCCTCCTTCAAAGCGATCTACAAGGGTAGGCTTTACACCCTCTCTTCCTTCGCTACATCCTGCTCTCTTCTTGGCGCTACATATATCTTTGCAAACGTGTGTGCATGTTCGTTATATGGGAAAGATCGCGCATGTAAACTCACGAGGGTTGCGGTCGCACAGTAAGCGCAAAAGAGTATGCCGAAAACACATTTTTTTTTTTCGTTGAACATTGAACACATGCTGAAATCGCTGATGTTAAAGAGCGAGCGAGCGAAGACACGAACTTTGTTCATGATGCAAATCTCTTTGTCGAGATTTACGAAACTCTATTTTTTTATTCGATATCTTATTCGCGCTGCTGCTATCGCCTGAAAAATTCCTCCACGGAATTAATCCTCCTAAACTGACGATTTGATTTTGTAATTCAGTGTTATCGTTAAGTAATGCTGATATTTTAGCAACTTCGTATAATTTTTTTCTAATTAAAACGTATCTAAACGAAGACATTAGATAAATCACATGTTTTTTTTTATCTTTATATTAGGACATAGTTCAAGAATTCCATTGGAGTATTCTTATATATTTACGAATGTTTAGTTATATAACAATTTTATCTGGCGATTTGCGACTTGATTTTATCGCAGTGAGTCCACGTTTTCGATTGCGTGGACGCGTCTCATTCAACAATGTCGAAATTTCATGTGACGAGCCTAGAATTGCGTCTCTCGAAGGTCAAAAGATCATCAATGCAGATTTGCGTTTCTGACTGCGCTGATGACTTCGTGTCCTAGAAAGATAAAGGCCATTCCCCGACTAATAAAGCTGCCGGTGGGTTTATAAACTCGGGGTGAGTTTCTCGAGTGCACGGCACGGGGTAACGCGATCGATAGATGACCAAAAATAGGATCCACATCCAACGAAGTTCTTCATGCCAGTAGTTCTCGCTTCAGAGATCAATCTTTTGTATTCTCGTCGTATCGAAAATTTTCGCGTTATAGTTTCATTTAATTTAAATAGCTTTCATTATTTTTAAGTTATTTGTGATTTATAATGTGATCGCAATGGAGATGTGCATTTCAAATGCGCAAATTAGATAAGATTGACGAGAATAAAATTGTCTGCTAATTGAGAAAATTTGCGTAAAAATGAATTATTATAATCATGTTACAATTATTTTATGGATTCGTCATATTGAAAAGTTCATATCTTTTTTAAGTAATAAAAAAGTAGGTTTTTATTTATATATGATTTTCATAAATTTTTAAAATTTTTGTGAAAAAATATTTGGAAAAGTACTAAATATAAATTATTAAATATTTAAAAAATTTGAAATTTGCTTAAGTTTAGTAAATTTATGATTCTAAAATCTAATATGTTTCGTTATTAGTAATATATATTTCAATTTTTACAAAAATGCATAATAATGATTTTTATTTAGCAATAAAAATTTCAAAAATATAGCCAAGACGGAAATGGAAAAGTTAAATTTGTAAATAACCGCGTAAAAAAGTTATGCGAGGACGCTTGAAAAATGAAAATTTTTGCGATATTTCCACGAAAAAAAAAAAAATTCTCGCCCCGAGCTAATAGTAAATCATTAATAAATTTATCCTCATTGGAAAGAATTTCATGTTTTAGGTTGTTGCATGCACGAGGGTTAGGCTGTTCTCCGTGGCGTTACTGCCACACCACGTGGCTTGTATTGATCTTCGGCGAGCACGATGAAAAGGGGGGAGAGAGAGAGAGGTGCAGAGAAAGGGGAGACTAGGGGTTGGTTGCTCAATGTGTTCTCTCTATCGAAGCCACCCTCTGTCGCTTTCTCTCTCACGTCCCTCTCTCGTCCCTTTTCGTTTCCCTCTCCTCTTTCTGACGCCCTCTCTTTCTCGACCACTCTACATCCCTCTCTCTCGTTGCAGAGGATAGCAGCCTAGTGCCCCTGCCTTCGGTCGTTCACCCTTCACACACTCAATTCCGATTCTCACTATCTTCGTCCGTTCGCTCGTCCCGCGAGAGTTCCTCTCTCTCTCTCTCTCTCTCTCTCTCTCTCTCTCTCTCTCTCTCTCTCTCTGGATTTCTTTTTCTCCTTGCGTTCATTCGATTACGAAACTACCGATCTCCACAAATGTACTTGACCCTTCGAACTCGCGCGTAGAAAATTAAGGAACAAGAGTGATTAAAAAATAATGGAAGGAAGCGACACTGCCATTAGAAACGTTTCGAAGCTTTCAAAGCGATTTCAGATTCCATGTGCCGTATCGACAAGAATAATTTAACTAGGGTGTGCCCGAAGCACACGCATTCATCTTTTGTTATTAATGGATAAACCTAATAATATAATTCCTTTGATATATATATATATATATATATATATATATATATATATATATATATATATTAACAATTACAAAATCACATTAATAATTACGAAATCATGAACAATTTGTGAATAACAAAAATTAATATCTTTGTTAGATGATAAATTTAAATAAAAAAATAAATTGATGATAACATTTGTTTGTTTTATATTTAATTTTTAATAGATTTTAATAATAAAGATTTTATTCTAGGCTTAGATTAAAACGCTAAATTTTAAATAATAGAAAATCAGAAAGATTTTATATTTATCAAATTTATCAAGAAAATTAATTCCAGCAGAAGAGTAAATCAAATTTCCTGGACAATTTCCTTACAATCATTGACGAATAATTCGATTATTCATTAGCGGAAGTTGTAATTGTTATTAAGCCGAAAATCTGTCTGGGACGATTATACTCGCGATGAAATCTGATCTTGCTTTACTTACGCTCGTTTTGGCGAGACGTACAAAGATCATAAATCTAAAATTGTGGAAGTTGAAACATCGATCACACATGATAGACTTACCTGAAACAAAGAAGATAGAAAAAGATGTTAAAATCGATAAGAAAAATAAGACTGTTTTTTTTTTTGAGGGCGCGCGCATTTTGAAATTAGAAAGTAAGCTTCCATTGCTCCTTTCTGCGACCTCGCCCTTCGCGAAAGGTTAAGGTCATAAGGAACCATCAAGATGTTACGACAGGTATACGCACGTGCATGCGTGCGTGTCCTCGTTCGGTGCGTATCGTGTCACTACGAAACATTGTAATATCATAATGCTTTTAATCAAGCGTACGAATCATCAAATTAATTCTAGCGACATCTGTTATTTTTTTTCTTTTAAAAATTGATTGTATAAAATGACTTGATTATTAAAGACAAAATAATGAAAAATTATTCTTTTTTTTTTAAGTTATAGGATAATAGAATATTTTGAACGTTATTTTTGTATCTTAAATTAGTTCTTAACCTACCAAAGAGAAAGAAACTTATAGAAAGATATAAAAATATATTTAAAAAGAAATGAGTGAATATTAATCTACATTATATTAAGATCAAGATTTTTTTAATAGTAATATATTTAGCAACGATGATATTTTATCTTATGAAATAATAAAATTTAATAAAATATCCTAAATGAGAATATTATATAGATAATTTGGATAATTTGGAAAAGTCGACATTCAATGCAAGATATTTATAAAAAAATTATAAATATTTGCTTTTCAAAATGAGCGTTGAGCACAAAAAATTGAATTAGAACTTTTATCTTACAAGATTTTTATTGTGTGCATTTTATTGAATACAATAACAGGAATATTGTTAGTTCGATAAAATTCAAAGATGTTTTGTCTTTCGTGATGCTGAATACAAACGCGAAATTGTAGTCGATCGGTCGCGTTTACGTCGCAGTTACTTCGATCATACTGTTTCCACTTATCAGCAGGCATAAGTGCCACCTTAAGTGCATTCGATTCTGCGTCGTATCGGTGAAATCGAACCGTTCCCTATTCGTTGGTCGCTACTTAAAGGGAGAGTCACCCTCGGGAGAGTACGAGATTAAAACGTTTCGTGGCACCCTCTTCCATGACGACATGTCGCAAATCCACAGCGAAAAATCGAGGAAACAATGGACGGGAAGGAGGACGTAAATGTGAAAACTTACTGAATGTTTATAGTGGTTTTATAGTTTAAAAGAACATTTACAAAGCATTAACGTAAAAAGATCTAAGAAAATATAAACGAGTATCTAAATCGGTTATATCGAAAAAAATGAAACATATTTCTGTTTTCTGTGAAAATGTACATTTTGTAATATTAAACGTAATTTTACTGGCGTTTAAACAGTTTATCGCGAAGTTAAAAATAAAGGAAAATTAAGATATTAAAATTAATTATTAAATAGACATAAGGAATAAGGAATAATAAGGAATAATATCGGCGTAAATTTATTTCAGAGAAAAAGTTGGCAAGAGCGTTGTTTCGAACTTGGCAATGTTGAAAGTCTTACAACTCGATAATTAGATATATCAAAAAGGCGATTCTAACGACCATCCCGATTCATAGGTCTTCCTGAAATAAAGGTCCTCATCCCTCTTCCAATGAACCAAGGTCATTGATCTTCTAAGGGGATAAGTTCTTGTCATTGTAGGGCTACGTGACGGAGATAAAATGAAAATGATACGAAAGATTGATTGCGATTTGCGATTTTGCGCTTCTGATTACGGTCTATTTTACCGTGAATATATTGAGAGACCCATGAGCTCGAATAATTAAGACGGTCGATCGAATTGTCGAACTGGATATTTATTCGAACATTAAATACGATGAATTGTGAAAATAATCAAATAAATTCCGCGATATTAATTTTGTGAACGTATAAATCTTCACAAACAGACGGTTTGTTATTACGGATTATCATGAAATAAAATATACAAATCAAATTTAACATAAATATGTTGTATATTCTCTTATCTAGCTAATATACCATTTCAGAGTGTTATTACATTGAAACTGTATTTATCTTCACTGCGCATGTCATTATTGCTAGAATCTCATACGTTACGGTATATTCTCTTATGATGATATATAACGTTTTAATTTTCACGTTAATGTCAATTTTTGTCAAGTTTGATTTTTTAATCGCGAATTCGCCTTTTTTTTTAATCATCCTTGTGTGAAAATATTATCCTTCGTTGCGATCCCACTGGGATATCGAGAAGGGTTCCACAATTAGGCCACGCCTAGCCTACTTTCCGCGCAGAGGTCATTCACCCTGAGAGGGTGTATTCTCGCCATCTGGTGTGCTTGCTTGTCTTTGGTTCTGCACCTGCGCGCCGCGCGAAACGCCCCACGTGGCCGCACGCCACGTGGTGTTGTCGGCAAAAGAGAAGCGGCACTCCGCCAGGCACTCCGATGTAGTCGACGAGGGTGGTGGTCGAACCACACCGGAAAAAGGCAATCTTGGTCGAGGGGGATGAGTATCGACCAAGGGCAAGGGCGAGGGCATGCGTATACGACGCACAGGATTCCGGAAAGATAAATCGAAGTCCATCAGAAACACCCCTCGACCATCTTTTCTTCATCACCCTTTCTTTTAGGCACAAGGCCCGTCTTCTCTTCTCTCGTTATTCGCCATGACGAACACCGGCGTTTATGTCGTTTGTTTAGAGATCGTTAAACGAAAATAAGCGAACAGTTCTTTAATGCGTCGCTATTGCATAAAATAATCACAATATGAAAAATGCTAATAGAATTTTTATTCATTGATTCAAACAAAATCTGAAGATTCAAGATTATTTTTACGACCAACTTATTTCATGTCATTGTTCTTTCAAACGATGTTCTTTCTCATTTAACTGTATTTTCATTATTTTAAAAATATTTTAACTGAAGATTTATATGAAATATTTTTGGAATATAAAAGTTTTAACTTATGTCTAGGTCATTTATATTTGTTAAAAACCAACCGTCTTTTTTAAGAAAAAGATTATTGAAAGAAAATTGTGTAAGTTATGTTGTGTTTATTTTTATAATCAATATTATATTTTTTATATAACATTAGTTTTATTTTAGAATCTTTGATCAATCATGTTTTTTTTCTCAAATGGTAAGATAAATTATCAATTATAGAATTTTGTAATATATTTTTCTAAATTTAATTTTAAAATAAAATTTTATTAATTATTTTATTAAAATTCATTCAAAATTAATTGAAAAAAGATTTTGTAAAATTTGCTTTACTAATATTTTTTAGCTTTAAATGCTAATTAACCGAAAATTGCGAGTATTTTATCATTATAAAAGAAAGTCGATTTTGAATTGACCAAAGAATAATAAGAGAAATTTAATAAGAGAAATATTTAATAATTTTGTGAGATTTTGCATTGTTTTCTTTCGAGGAAAATAAAATTGTGTGAGGGCTAGACATGGACATGGAAATTGATGTCCCTTTTCTACCTCATTTCCGGCGGGCAGAGGGGAAGAGGTGGCGTTCGTACGCGCAAGAGGCTTATGCGCACGTTTAAATTGGCTCGGCACCGTTTTGGACAGCCCTGACTATTCGTATCGAGCGGCAATGCCAAGGGCAAGGGCGCCCTTCCCCCACCCTTCCAACGACCCTGTGCCGACACCCCCTTCGCCTCTGCTCGTTCTCTTCCTCTTCCGTTGGATACGCACGCATACATGCGCACGAACGGCACATACACAACTTGTAAGCCGTTCATGTGCACGGGGATTTATGAATACTACTGATTTTCCGAAAAATTTTTCACGAATTTTCTGAAAAATTTAAGAAAACCAAAAATTTAATCGACAGAATCTTTAAGAATTGAGAAGCTTTAAAAAAGACGTCAGAAAACTTAATATGGTAAAATACATGATTTTATAATGCATACGATTTCGTTCTAATATAATATATAATTATATAATTATATTCTATAATATATAATTATATTCTGAGTACACTTATATATATATATATATATATATATATATATATATACATGTGTGTGTGTGTGTATATAATTTATCGAATTAACGCAGAATAATTATTGAAATGCAATGACAGTGAGAAAAATATGAACTTTTATAATTCTAGCATTGTGGAAATATTTTATAAGTAAATATTTTACAAGTTCGTAATCATTATTCTTTAAATTTTTATTTTTTTCTGTCATTGCTCGAATATGTAAATATAATATATATATATATATATATATATATATATATATATATATATATATATAATGTCAGATTATATGTAAGTATACAATATAGCCCGTAAAATAATGTTTATTCATGTTTTAATATTTATATCATATACCTATAAGAGTCATTCTTCTGAGAGTAAAGATTGCTTTTAAAAAATCAATTTTTAAAATTGTTTTTCGTAAATTTTCTTACTTATAATGAAGCACTATACACTTTGAACAAGGCAGTCTGCCATTTTGTATTTAGCTTTTACTCACTAAGATCATGCAGTAAATATAAGTTTGCTATTATTGAGATAAATTATATACATACAATTTTTAATTATTTATAATACATATAATGCATTAAAATAATATAATTTTATATATATATATATATATATATATATATATATATATATATATATATGGTATATTATTTGATTATGTTTGTTAGAATCTTTAGTTACATTTATTTCATTCATTCTTTGATTTTTTCCTTCTTTTCTTCAATTAATTTTTATATATATTGTAATAATGCATATAACTTATTTTATATTTTGAGATATTTAAAAAAGACATTGAGTATGTTTGAAATTAACGATTGACTTTACATTGTATAAGACTCTATATAAGTAATCACTTCACATAAGTACGAGATATAATCTAACGATTTGTCTCCTAGACAATATGCTTCGGATTTGCAAAAATTTCCGGAGTGGGGAATACGGGAAAATCGGTAAAAAAGAGACGGGAGAGAGTAGAAGCTGGAGCGGCGGAGCAGGGATGCGATAGAGAGAAGGTGAATTTAATCGAGTACGACGACAAGGAAAGGAGTTTGCCAAAGGTGAAGAGGGGGAGAAGAGGAGAGGAGAGGAGAGCTTCTCCGCCGTGTCGGAGAAAGCCGCGTTCGGCCTCGCGGGGTTAATGCACTCTCAGCGTTATACCGCGACTAACGATGATGTTTCTCTACCGTTACGTAAACGCAGCAGCGGCCGCCGCGCCGTGCCGCGTTCTGCATTCTATCAAAACTGAAAAGCCCGCTTTTATAACGGGTTAGCGTTGCGCTGGACCGATCGATCGATGCCCCGATCTGCTCGTCTGGCTCGGTGATGACGTTAAGTTCAATGCGTAACTGAGTTGTCATAATTCCATCCTTTATTCCGTATATTACCGAAGCCCGAACGATATATTATAATATACAAATTTATTTCATGTAACGTACACTAAAAAAGTCTGCACGAAACGTCATCGAAAGCTAGAGTGAAGAGACGGTACTGCAACTAATTCAATGAAGAGGGCTTAAATAATTCTCGCTCTAAATTGCTTCCGGGAGATAAGAGGAATTCGAAATAACACGCGAAAGAAATTAGATTTTATAGCCTTCGGATCTCTTTGACGGGGGACGAGTAATACGACTTATGTGATCGCATGCGCGCGTCTGGTATACTCCAGCAACGACCGGACCGGAAGCTGTATACGCACTGTTGCTTCTTCAAAGCGATCGCTATTCGCGGATAGCGATACCTGGTGGTAGCCGCGGACGGTTATTAATAGAGCCACCGGGTGGCGAGATTTTGGCTAGGAAACCGCCAGCCGAGACGCGTTACTTTGGGTTACAATCCTGGTCTGTTGCTTGAAGTAAGACGAGCAGCAGGCGAGGAGGACGCACGTAAATTATGGCGTGGTTGGACTAACCAAGGATACTGTCCGACGCTGCACGCATTTGCACTAGTGATTAATGGCACTGTTGAATCGCACTGGATTCAGATTGATATCGGTCTCTCTTTGATGTAATAATAATAATAGCCTTCGGTGTCATTAAGAAAAAAAATTAATTTTCTTTATTAACGGTACTCTCTCTCTCTCTCTCTTTCTCTCTCTCTCTCTCTATCCACGTTTCCAATTTTTATGATCTACGGTTTTTATATTTATTTTGAATAATTTATAATGTACCTCGATCGTGCAGCATGTCGTTTATTATCTCATCAATAAAATTAGAGTCTTTGATCAATTTATTCTTTTGCTTCATTAAATTTTTGCGAATTAAGCGCAGAACAATCAGACAATAAAGATTTGCCCTACGTTTAATTAAAAATAAACTTTTATACAAAATTAATTTAGAATTTCTTATTTATTTTATTCAAGTATTTAAAAAAAATCATCTTATTTTTCAACTTATTAATTTTAAATCTGGAAAATTGGACAAGTTCGACATTGCTTTCGCTATAAAAACTTATGATTACGAAAGTACGAAGAACTCAATTGAGAGAAGCCACGAAACTAATATCGTCATATAAAAACGAGTTGTCATTAGTTTCACGGAAATTATCAATTTAATAGACTTATTAAATTATTATTCATGGTCACAATTTGGCAAATCAGCCGTTTCTCCGCAGGAGATGATCGTCGCGGACGTGCGAAAAGCAGGAAGCGAGTTTGAGAACCTCTGGGCAAAGAGAAAGTTGCGACCGACATATTTCGCGTTCGCGCAACCATACGACGTGTCTGTGACTCGTGTGGAGCCTAGAAGACACACGACACGCGAAGGAGGGCGAAGAAGTTGAACGCGGCACGGCGTCGAAAAAAGAAGCTAGGTAGAGGCGCTAATAGCTTCATTCGCTCTGACGAACGAATCCATTCTGAGTAGATCAATTAAAGTGTTACGTATTGCTGCAGCAGTTGCGAGTCGACATAGCTGAATTCCTTCGCGAAATAGAACTGTCTGTTGATTTCTTCGTTTAAGTTTCGAAGAAGCCATTTTTTCTTTCTAACTAAATATCACGTCAGATCTAACAAGAGTTGGATCTGATTGCATCTGACAAATCTACTTTCGAGCGAAAAGATTTCGAACGAAAAGATTTCGTTGTTTGCAACTTTTATTAATTTGCAAGAGTTTTCTAACGAAACAAAAATGTTCTTGCACTTACTTATCTAAGAACTGTTAATAAATGTTAATAATTAAAACAATATTTAACACGTTACACATCTTTAAAATCAAATTTCAAGTTAGAACTCGATATTAAAAAAAATTTATTTGAAATTAATTAATTTGAATTAGAAATATCTGTTTCTTCTTTTAAGATTCAAGTTGTCGGAAATCTCTCTCCATACTTGATTGCAAATT
This sequence comes from Pogonomyrmex barbatus, assembly GCF_055798465.1. NCBI lineage: Eukaryota > Metazoa > Arthropoda > Insecta > Hymenoptera > Formicidae > Pogonomyrmex > Pogonomyrmex barbatus. Next base: position 8,757,921 of record NW_028297182.1, on the reverse strand, counting down.
ATTTGAAAATTAAAAAACCTTTTGATATTTTCGAGGAGGAAAAATTCATTAACTAAAAAATAGGAAAAAAATGTTGGTTTTAATATGCTCAATATGGAATAAGAAACTTGATCGTGCAAACGATTCGCCGTATCAGGTAGCGGTATTTCGCGTTCGCGCCGTCACTTTCGCTGCGTCTCGCTCACTCTCGCTTCATCATTCTCATTCGGCATTCTTGTAAATGAATTCTTAGAGATGGACTCGATGGAGACGAATGAACGAATTGGAAATATTCTCAATTTTACGAGTCACAAATTAATTCATGCGCGCAGAGTTTGTTTCCAAATTTCTGGTATTAAATTTTCAATGAAACATCTTTTCGCTTTCCTTCATTTAGCAGATTTCGCCGATTCTAATTTTCTTATTTCGAATAATCTGTATTAAAAAATATGCTCGATGATTTTAAAACATCTATCTTATAGATATCTTTGAAATAAGAGACAAATTAAAATTCTTTATTTTACAATTTTACACGTATATATAATTTTTTACTCGCTCTTTGTCTATGTGATGTGTTGCTGAAATGACAACGTGTGTGGTGACTATATTATAGATACTATACATCGAAGATGTACATCGAACAAATTCTACGAGATAACGTTGTACTTGATGAGAAATTCGCGAGACGAAACGTGCGAGACGATACGCACTTCGTTCACCGTCACTTTCGCTGCGCTTCGGAGAATCCGCCATTCCCGTTCGATGGTCACGCGTGCGTGTCTAAGCGCGTGACGTGCATACGGGGTCGTCATTGAAGAAATAATCTGCATTGCACATATGTGGAACACAAAGAACTTGTGACGCGTGCGATAGCGCGATTGTAAAAAGAAAAAAAGAAAATGGCGAAAGCGATAGAGTCCGAGAGGGACATTTTCGAGAAGATACTAATAAATCTCATTTCTTTATCACATATGTCAATCTCGATATTAAAATCTAACGTAATTTATAAAATAACTTGAAAATGTTTTTTTAAAGTCTCGATTGAAATTTGTTCACAATAAAATTTTAATGACCATTAGCATCTATAAATTTCGCCAGACACAGATCTTAAAATAATTTTGTTGTAACAAAATTATTATGTAGGACAGTTAAATACGATGATGATCTAAATCTTTCACATTTTTAGCAACTAATTTTAACGTCTTGCATAATTATTTCGATAGCTCAACAAAATTATTTTCAGATTTGTATCTGGCTAATTTTTTGGATACTTTAGTCAAATTGTTCTTCTCGTGTAATTTCGACACAAGCTCGTCGCCGACTCAAAGCGACTGGATGCGATGCGGTACGGATCATTTATCGCTTTCGCAAGTCGGCGAGTCACGGCGGTGCGTTGCACAGGCACAAATGCAAGTGCAAGGTAGTGCAACGGCACTCGGGAAGCCCGGGTAGAGGTGAGCGAAAGTTTCTTACGTCAGTCATGCAGGCACATAACGTGCGCATAATGAGCCGATCGATGTATGCACGTCGCGATTTCGCGCGGTCAGGTTATCTCTCGACTTGGCTTTTTCACCTTTTCACCCAGGACGAGCCTCTTTGCTCTCCTGGGTTTACATTTTAAATATTACGAACACCGTTGCCTGGGCAGATTCGGCTTTGATAGGATTGGCGTCCACTCGGAAAATCGTCGGCGAGGAAGAAGTTACGAGATTTGCGCTGAAACTATAAATGGCTTTCGCTCGATCTCGACACGGCCGCAGCATCGCACGTACGCTTTTGCCAACAAGTTTTACCGGCATATATCGTGAAATGTGAGACATGCAACGGCGGCGTAATGAAGTGAGAAATCGGTTGTCGAGGAAGTGCTACTGGAGAGAGAGAGAGAGAGAGATTTAGATTATGACTTGATTAAGGAAGGTGCCACTCTGCCGCATGCGAAACGAGCTTGAGATCAAGATCTAGAACTGTACATTTTGTTTTCATTTGCGATGTTGAACTTACGAAGACAGGCTCCGCTCGATTATTACGATACCGCGAGATAGCGTTATCAGAATGTGGACGAGGAAATGAGACATGTTATTAGAAAGTTTATTTCTATTTGTATATTACCTCGTATAAGTCAAGTAGAACGATTTTAAAAATATAAATACGTAATGTTAATGTGTAAGACGATGTAATAAGTCTCTGATAACAGATATGTTATCTGGATAAATATCGCGCGCACGATAAATCGTTCAAAAAAAAAAAAAAAATGTAATTGCGCGCGATTTTTCTTAATTTCGATCGAGAGGCGCGATTCGATTCAAGATTTTCGATGCGAACGTAGGACGTACGTCCTACGACGAGTCGATTGTGAACGGTGCTTAAAATGACCCGTCACGAAGCAACGACCCGGAAGCGATAACTGCGCGCGAGGTCGAACCCACGGTCGATAAGGAGGTCGGATACGTATACAGAGAACGACACCGAGTTTTCCAGGGTGATATATATCCACATGTCGTTATTGTGAACGTCGTTTTCCGTGTGTCCCGTGTGTGCGTGTGTACGTATGCATCGCGTAATCGATGCATCTTAGACAACGGCGATGCGTTTCCGACGTGCCGCGATGGTATGATAAGCTGCGCGAAATCTGATGCATTATTATTTCATGTGCGGTAGCAAAGATCGGCCAAATGTTTGCCAACAATATGCAGAACGGTAAATTAATTCGAGCTCCACTTCCACAATCCACGTAGGAAAATTTCTCGTTTGATAGCGGACTCTCTCTCTCTCTCTCTCTCTCTCTCTCTACAACAAAAAAAAACTTTTAAGTTTGTTTTATTTTACGACACGAGACAGAAAATGCGAAAATGCACTTAGTCGCGATACGATTATCGCGTTGCAGTGTGAATATCATTCGACGGATATTTGCGACATTTACTGGTTTAAAAGCAGCTAGTTCGTACGCGGTAATTAGTTTTGCGTGAATTAGAGATTTAATGTTTATTTACATACGAATTGCTGAATTTAAAAAATATATACACAATATTGACATTTTCTTAATTTAAAAATAAATTTTTATTTTTAGGATGGATACAAATTGATTGATATTATAGAGAATCGATATACTCTGCATTACTACAAATTATTTAATGTCTACATATGTATGTGCGTCTGTTGGGTGTGCATCTGTTTTTCTTCTTACACTTTCTATTCACTGACATCGAATGTGATTTCTATTCTAGGATATGTGCGATTAGAATTGGAAATCAAAATTCAAGATACTCGACGCTAAAAATAAAAAGCGTGCGAGATAAGAATTACGGGAAGATAAGATATTGGGAATCGGAAGGATAAGAGAATCGGCCGCGCGGCGGTTCACACTCGCGCGCAGTGTGAACGCGACTTAATGTGGCATAAACGCGTCGTGTTGCAATGGCCCAGAAGCGGTAGCTAGGCAAAGGGTCAAAAACACCGAGCGGCACAGTTTCTAGGCCATGCGTTGCTATCTATAAACCCCTGTGCGAGCTTCAGCCCCCGCTTCTCTCTCGCGCCTTGCTCCTTCCACCCCCCCCCCCGTCCGCGTCTCCCCGTACTAACCCTCCCACACTCGTTGAACCCTACCTACACCATCCACAGGACACGGCACTTATATCACCATGTCTCTCCTCCCTCCTCTCCCCCCCCCTCCCTCCTGTCCGCCTATATCCGTACTCTCTTTCTAGTTCTCCCTCTCTCTGTCTTCGTCGCGCTCTTCCAGCCACCAGCAATCTCTCACTTTCTCTCGGTCGTACCAACGGACGCCGGTCGCTCTATTACGCCGGTGTTTTTGGCTTCGGTGTAAAGAGCACACGGAGGACTCGAAATAGAGACGGCTTTGATATCCCCGTTTCCGCGAAACGCTTCGGCCGGATTTTGGCCGTGACTGGTGGCGAAAAGGTGTAATTGCGGCCTCGAGATTCGACCGCTTTTGTCCCGTCTGCGAATTCCACTCCATCTCTCACTTTCTTGATCCACGGATTCAGTCGGTTTCAGCATAAAAGGTGTAAGCCATTGAAAATTGATCGTATGTATATACAAAAAAAAAAAAAACGATGAAGATATACTCGACACTTAAATATAATCAAAGGTATCGCAAAAAAATTAAATTACTTTATTGACAATGATAAATAATTCGTCAAATTGTGTATTCCTCATTCTATATGATACTTTCATCGTATATCACAGTTTACATCAGGAGGATTATATAATCCTGTTTTAAATTTTATCATCAATACAACTCTTAATTAATATATTTGACAGGCGTTATTAATTCCAGATAATTGCTAGTTCATTACGTCCGCTTTCAGAAATCAAAGATATAAATTCGCACATTATCTCGCCGATTATCCGACTAATATTGAAAATCGCTGCTTTGCGCGTTCGGTAACATCAAAATATTGATAAAATCAAAATATTGATCTTCAAATTTCATCGAGATAGGGCAAACAATAGGGATATCATATCCGATCGTGGAAAGTGAGATCGCGAACGAGTGACTGATCCGCGCAACCGCCGTCGAAAACGAACCACGCCTGCGAGGACGGTGTTCGAGCAATTCGGGGTTTAAACTTGACAATGGGAGCCGTTGAATGCTCTTGAACAGAAGAAATAATGCGATACGCGTGCATGCACCATTACATGTACCTTCTTAATGCCTTACGCAACCGATCTCCAACCGTGCCCACGTTCGCACGAAAGTATCGTGCAGGCCAGCGACCGATCGCTCTCTCTTCCGTGAAGGTTCTCATCGTCGTCGTACAACATGGCGTAATCGGAAAATCGAAAGATATTTTCTTTTTCATTTGTAATTTAATTTCTCCCGAATCATATTCGTATCTCTCTCTGTGCAAAAATATTTCTGCAAAAAAAAAAAGATATCGATAACCGTGAATTATGTACGAGTGGATAATTGCAATGAAATATTCGAGATGTAATACGAAGAGAAATTTATATTTTGATATAAATTAATTTTTAATCTTATATATGATTTTATTAGTTTGAAGTAGTAAAAAGTAGTAGCAACAGTAGTAAAAATATCTCGGGTATAAATTTCTATTTTATAAATATTACATAATGCGAAGAAATTAATTAATTAGCGTGTATCAATTAATAGTGCGTGTTATTTTGCAATGGACAATTATGTACCTGTCACCTGATTATCGATACGCGTAATTTCTGTGATATATACCTAGCATAGAATAAGCTTTTCGCAAAAAGATCCAAACCATCTGCATAATTGCGGCATTGCGGCGCGTTTTCACATCGACATTCATATTGTATCGGACATTTATTCAAAGACCAATGATGTGTCGATGATTACAACCGTAAATAATCTCTCGTACTATTGTTTGAAGAATAATATTCTTAAGCTCTAAGGAAAGTAAGCGTCTTTTTAAACGAGCTTTTCATATACACTTTGATGCTCGGAATAAAATTTCAGCTGCAACTTTAATGCGTTTGTTTCGCTCATGCACATCCGCGCTGTTGCTCGTAACGGCTATCTTTACTCGGTTTAATACTTCGGACTAACGACTTTCACTTGGTAGGAGACTCACTTCCTGAACATGCAAGTCAACCAGGCGTCGTTGCGCGATCGGACCGCAATGAAAAATGAAAAATGATTTCACAAATGTTGTTCTTATTTTTAACATACTTTGCATGTGAGATTTCTGCGTAGATGCTTATCTTGAAATTGATACATAAGCTAGAACGCGTGTGTGTGGTGTGTGTGTGTGTGTGTGTGTGTGTGTGTTTGTGTGCGTGCGTGTGTGGTGTGTGCGTATGATCTGTTGTGATTATTAAATATACGCAAATTAAATAATTATTGTATGTAAAAGTAAATGAATATAAAAAAGACGCAAGAACTAACACGTTCAAATAAAACAAGCCGTAAAAAATATAACATTGTTTCTAAGTGGGTTTTAAAAAAATTGTTCGATAAGTATATATACAAAATTGCAAAATTAAAACTGGAAATTGAACTTTGGAAATTTTTCTACAATTTTTTATTTCTTTTTTATTTTTTTAGATTAATTTAAAGTACAATTACAATTAAATAAATACAGAATGTCGTAATAAGTGGATAAAACACTTTCATCAATAACGGTGCAACCACCGATGACAAGGCTCTATCTTATTTTGGTATCGTTTATCCTTATGTAACGTTCCATGGTCGATGATTCAAGCGGAATAGAGTAGGCGTAGCCGTAGGAGCGTAGGCACGACGTTTATGGCCTATCTTCACCGCAACTAAGTGAAATCGAGAACTGAAATGGAACTTATCAAAAAATTATTCTTTTTGTCGCGTCGCGCGATAAACAATTCCTTCCGATTTCATTTCTCATTTAGACGCGGCGCGTCTATTTCGCGAAATAGCGCCCACGAGTTAAAACGGCCAGGTCATTTCACTTCCCGTTGCATAACGCAATTAAGCGATTATTTAACACGGCGAGCAATGGTTAACGGAGTCGGCTGAAGGGCGGGAAAAAGCGAGAGAAATGATACAACACTCGGCAATGACTTAAATCGGAAACGCGTTATTCCGGCGACTGTGTCTCGGCTGTTTTATCATAATTAATTGACGATAATAGGTAAAATTACATATCGGCTCTTCTAATGTCGTGTTTTATGTAACGTATGTTCGACTGTGCATAGGTTGCATAACGAAAGCGGTTGAACGATCAGCCGAAGGAAACGTGAATTTGCTGTACCTTGTTTATAAAATGTTGATTCTGTTCTCTTTCATTTTCACGGCGGAAGAAAAGGAAATAATCGGATTATTATTGTGTCGTGAGATAGAATTAACATATTCCTCAATTATTGGACATCGTGTAAAATATTATTTGTGTGCATTTTATTCAAAAATGTAATAATTTAATTATATCTTATTTGTAAAAAAAAAATAGAGCATTAATATACTTTTTATAGACATAATGCAATAGGGAATTAGAATAAATACACACAAACGTTAAAAAGCACAGTCAAAAAAGTTATAAATTGGAAAAAGAAGATTTGAAACATTTTACTAGTGGTAATAGTGCTCAAAGCTTCCGAAACAGCATTTTTTGTAGACGCTTTACTGCATTTATCAAATATAATTATGATATTCAAATTCGATTTCTTCGACCAAACTTGATTTCGCCATCGATAATCTGTCAGCACGATCGATTATGTTATCCAAAATATCAAATCGCACAATAAAAAAGATATGTTCATTAAATAATAATAGATCGATATAAGATTTCGCAAGAAATATATCTAGTTTATCAATTTGCGCAAAACAATTATAATATTATCGAATTCAATATATATAATTTAAAATTATTATATTTCTCGCTTTTGTTATTTTGAAGAAAAAAAATCTTAATCTAATTTTCATTCATTAAAACAATTTTTTGTCACACACAGAAAAGTAAAAGGATAATTTTTTTTCTGCTGTAAATGTTTTACTTGATACACTTACAAAAAGCTGTGAATCTTAGAAATAATTATAATTTATGTTAATTACAATTTGTTTATCAAAAAAAGAGATATTCTCAGATCGAAAAGGAGTTTAACGGTGGCAGTTGAGCTTCACTGTCCGATACAAATAAATTTCTCTCTACGTCAGATTACGGCAGATCGAGCGATCTGGCAGAATTACGTGGCCGAGAGGATAAAGGGGAGATGCAGGCAGTGGAGGAGGTGAACGGTCAGATTCGCTGAGCAAAAGGTGGGGGGGGGGGGCGTCCATGATGGAAGTACAGGAAGACACGAGGCAGAAGGTCTCGATCCGTGAGGTTGTACCGTTCACATAGATCATTTCCTCGTGAATAACCCAATTAGAGAGATTATTTAACGTTCTAGTCGCGGTCTGCTCTCCCTCCGTCTCTTTCTCCCCGGTGCCCTGATACCGCCTTCCTACCTACTTTCACAGTGTGCCAGCTCGGAAGGCGCGGCAGTTTCGCGAAGGGAAGGGCGAGGGCGGAAAACACGCGGTGAAACAGGTACCACGACTTATAGTGGGTGTCAGTAAAAGTACCTATTTCTGTATCTAGGTATCCGAGGCCGCCTCCAGCCACACGCGATCTTAGAGATCTCGCGATTACTATCGAGCGTATGAACTTCCCGTACAAACCTCAACTCTGGGAATTTACGTACGCACAGCCTTTAATTCGATAATAAACGAAATACGACAAATCGTCGAAATTACAAATAGAAAACGAATAACTTTTTACATCTCTTTCAACCCAATATTTAATCTTCTATTTAATTAACAAATGCATAGTAACAGTTAAAAATTGTCACAACAATTTACCCTTTTCTTCATAATGACTAATAACACATTGGTGAAATCGGTGATTCTAAAACGTTCTCATCTCCGTTCTCAACAAAAACAAGCGGCGACCACAAAGAGGATGAGAATATCTGGAGGGCAGCGGGAGGACAGCGAGGAAAGAGGGAGGACTAGCAATCGCTAGATGAGATTACGTCGTTTCGCGCATATACCTTACCTGTGCACACATACACACACACATACAAAGCATACAACACACACACACACACACACACACACACACACACACACACACACATTCGCGCGGACGCGTTCTCGGCGGGCTCGGCAACGCGAGTGCGCATTGGGCCGTTCCCCGCGCTCGTCCAGGGTTACCCGCGGTCGTTGTGTCCGAAAACTTTGGCAATAAACTTACGCGGGAACCTCGAGAGCGAGTGCGAGCGCGCGGCGACCTGGCCGCGCCGCGCCGCGACGATGGCAGTGGCAGCGCGCCGCCGCCAGGATAGTTTCACTAGTTGCATAACTCTAATGGGCTGGCCACTGATGTCTGCTACTACTATCGTTCGCTGCGGGTCGCCGTGCGAAAGGGACCTCTCTCGTGCAATCAGTCTTCGGAATGTCCGAGCGAAATCGATCTTTTTTTTTTTTTTTTTCTCAGCAATTAATACAGTTCGACGGTTATTCCGGGTTAGTTCGGGAATGCGATCAAAAAGCTTTCGACAGATTGTGGGCAAAGGGAAACTCGATCCGCTTGTCATGCGACTCATCCGATCGAAAACTTGCGGGAAGGAAACCTCTCAAAACCCTTATCCCGTACTTTAGCTAGGAAATAAAAAGTAACTTCGAGTTAATTAAAAAAAAAAAAAAAAAAAACACGTTATCTTGAAACTATCTTGGAGGTTGGTATCCTGGAACATTTTCGAATAAATACATAGATAGATTATATCTTGCTCGAAGTGTTTCGATTCGATTGTATTCTATAATCATTCGTCATTAAGATCCATGTTACAAATGGAGAATTATTCTCCACGTTAAATCGAACGTAGCGATTCTTTTTACCTGTTCGACTCTGTTTTTATTTCAAGGGAGGCGTTTTACAACCGGACGATATCACCGTTGATTGCAGTTTTGGACTGAAGCGAATCGGGTGATCGACCGAAGCCCCGGCGCGCATCTATGTACAATCGACAGGTAGCCGATAGTTTCACCAGTTGCGTAATCGATAGCGTGCCAGCTGCCGTCAAACGAACGGATCGTTTTGTAATGCAACAACAAAGTGACTGGTACGATCGGAATTCGAGTTGCTGAGCGAGACAAGCTCTCGGTTCTCGAGAAAAGCTATGATTTATTAAAATTATCCTTCGATTTGTGCGAATTAAATTTTAAATCATAATCACGAAGCAGCACGCGAGTGCTTCTTAAGTGTGAAATTTAAAAACAACTAACAATCCGACAACAATCCCTCATTCTCGGTACTTTTAGTCTCAAACCGCGCCTATTGTCGTCATCGATTGCGCGTCCGTTTATTTTTGTTTGTTTTAATTACACTTAACGTTTATAGGACAATGGTATTTATATGTCATTGCGTGGTATTTATATGTTACCGCGATGAAACTTCATATTAATGGCGGTGCATATCTGCATGCGTAATTCAAATAGTACGGAGAATCAGAGTATTTTCCGTACTACGTCACGTATTTATACGTCTCCTCGTTCGATTTACACAGCTACGGTATAAAATATTCCTACGCGTAAGCCGGATGCGCATCATCGCGTAGATTCGCTCATTACCAGCCGATATGACGTATCCTTATCTCACTTTCAACGAGAACGCTCACGCACGTCTACCGACACATCGACACTCTCTCGTACGGCAGTATTCAGGCTTATATTGGCTGGCTGATAGGATTGCGCAAACGTCATCGAAAAGTTCATGATACAAAGTCACGTTACGAAAATGGCGCGGCGCGGCTCACGCTGCACGTCGATGGTGGCTATGCCACGAGCGAGAGTGCACGGGGGAAACGTATCGGTGAATGTTAATGCCAATTCGAACATGCCGGCAATAATAACAGCCAGCGAGCGCGGTCGCGCGACGGCCTTTCCCGAGCTCGTCGTGACACCCACTCTCATTTACATCCGTCGCACGTCGGTGGCCGCGAGGCTCGCTAATTAATCGTAATTGCGGGTGACCCTCGACCGATGACGGGCTCTTAACTCAGAATAACTTGGAAATACCTTGGCTCTTGACTTAAAATTTAATTTGAAATCGGCAAGCTAATTCATTCAACTGAATTTGAAGGCCTCGAATCGAGATCAGTGGCGCTGAATTTTTAAGCTAGTGTTACATTATAGTGGAAAAATAAATTTTTTTCACGTGATTCCGATGATCTTTTTTTTATCTTAATATTCAATTTTTGGTAAAAATGTATACAGTTTGTTAAATAGTTAAATTTATCAGTTCAAAGTTATTATCGCGATCAGTTTAATCAAGATAAAAGAGTTTTTGTTATTTCGTACAAAACTACCGATTGGAGTCTAGCGTTTCGATTCGATTATTTGAATAATACTTTATGACCCAGTGAAGATGCTTATTTTTGGGAAACGCTGTTAATTACTATGAATTGTATTTTTTTTTATTTTTATTCTTCTCGCGAAATGTTACAGATTTGTTTAATAAATTTTCATAATCCTGGAAAAAAGTTTCCATTTTCCATTTTCAACAATCAATTATAATTATACGAATAAACAATTTATTATTTATTGCGATATAAGATATCTTTTATTTAAATAAAAATAATATAATGATAAAATCGCGGCCGAAACGCGTACGATACTTGCGGATAGAAATAGTATAGCACAAATGGAATATGTTTTGTCACATGACTCACGATGCGATCTTTGCGAATCGATTATTTTACATTAATTACATTATTTTACATTAATCACCAGGGAGTAGTTTCGGTTAATTCAATTGACCTGCCTTTATCATTATCGCACTATTCTGTTAGTTTCTCGTTCATTCGAAAATATAGTTTTATCAGTTTATATAATTTAATATTCGTCCATTTTCAATTCAGTTCGTAGAAAATCGCATAAAGCGACATTTATCGTATAGTAGTACTCAATTTAATACAATTTAATACATATATCTATATAGTAAGTTTTTTTTAAAACATTTTGGTTTTTAATTAGAGATACAAAATTTTTAAGAAATTCTTTATAATAGTAGGATTGTATTTCGGCAGTATAATGTAGTAAATGTAGTAAAATGTAAATAAATGTAGTAAATGTAGTAAAATTGCGCAACAAAATCGAATTTTTCATTTATAGAATAATTGAATCACAAGCTGTACAAAATCTTTGTAGGAAATTTCCAAATTTCTTCTCTTTCGCGTTTCACCTATCGCTTTATTTACTGGCATATTTTTATTTGATATTTTTCATCCGAATGAAAAATATTTTGCGAAAGTATTTTATTTGTCGTTAGAATATACATAATAGTAAACTTTTTCTGTCATTTTATATTTTAGTATAAATAATCATAGAAACTGATTGATATTTGCAGTGTTTCACTACATTGTAAAAATATTAAGTTTTTCCTCGTAGAAATTATGTGGAATTTATATCATATATTTTATAGTATATTTCCTTGTACCCACATTGACATGACAAGCGGATGTCTTTTATCGTATTGTTGTTGTTTCTGTAAAGATTCATCTCACAAGGTCAGGAGCCAAGATTGTGCTCAATTTAGTACAGTATATATCTATAGTAAGTTTTTTTAAAACATTTTGGTTTTTAATTAGAGATACAAAATTTTTAAGAAATTCTTTATAAGTATAGTAGGTATAGTATAATAGGATTGTATTTCGGCAATGTAGTAAAATTGCAAAATAAAATCGAACTTTTCATTTATACAATAATTGATAGTACATGTTTCTTAATTCATCGCGACCGCAATATGAAAGATCACGACGAAATGTTAAGAATTCGTAAAAATCTCTAATTAAAATCGGAAATATTGGAAATACTTCATGTGTGTGTTATATACGTTGTGTTAAATTCAATATTTGAATGCAACCTTTATATGTGATTTTTTGCGAACTGTATGAGCGAATGTAGGAAAATCATAAAAATTATATAAATTCGAGGTCATAAAAAAATAGTTTAATTTCTTTTATGCATTTTCTGCCATGTTATTGGAAAACCGTCGAACAATGGCTTTTGTTAGAGAACCTATACACAAATCTTAGGAGTTCACGTTTGTAATTATACTATAAGTCAATAATAATAATGTAATTTAATATTTACATGATACATATTAAAGCACATGACGTACATGACCGAACCCAGTTATCGATGCTGTCATACTTTGTCTGACTTGCGTCATCGAGATGTCGTAATCTCAGATATGTATTTTCTTATATTTTATTTGCGGGAGCGGAATAAACATGAGACGTGCACTTTGCGTGATGTCTTGATCTCGTTTTACCTTGTGTACATCGTGCAACGTGAAGACGGCGATGTCCCAGCCTCGACTGTTAAGATAAAGTGACAGTAAACTGATTTATGATCTGCATGCAAAAATCACGTATAACTCATATCCGAGAACCATCGATTAAAGAACCGACGATTAAAAACAAGTGAATGGATTTATAGATTTATCTGTAATTCGTAATATTAACTGAGTTTCTGTTTTGAATTACAAATTAAAATAGCGCAAGAAAAAAAGAGAGCTTATTAGATTCTATTGTAGAGAGACTGTTACACACGAAGCAGTATCGTAGATCTAAAAGTGTTTTTGTTTGTGGGTTCTTTTAAACATGAAAAATTTTGAAAAATTTGAAAAGCTTGAAACCTTTGAACAGAAAATATTACATTTGAGATGATATTATTTATCGTAAATTTTCAATTCTTCACATTAAACTTATATATAATTCTCTCAAATCATGTATTTCTGAACTATTACTTTTATTGTAGAGTAAATAATATGCTACTGTGACTATTTACTATTATTTATCGTTTGTAATTTATTATTATAAATTTATTATTTTCAATATTTTGTTTTAGAACTTTATCTTCGAGTCTCTTTAACATCTCTTTAACATCTCACAATTACAGTTTATCTTACAGTTTATAAACTATTTTTTTCGACAGTGTTGTCGCGAGAGAGGCAATCGCAAAATGATTAAAGATAAAAATAGTAGGCTCGACAGATACGGAACGGTCCTTCCGTGCATGCATGTAACGTAACACAAACACGTAAAAAATATATATATATATATATATATGCAATAAAATATGTACACAATATACACATAAAAAAAATGATCGATTGAATAATCTAATTACGCAAATAGGTTTCCCACGTTTTTTTTTTTTTTTTTTACGCGGACTCTCTTTGATCTTTCTACGAGATCAGGATGGCGGTCAACGCTACGCATCTGCGGGCTCCTCGTGCGCGCGTACGCGTTTTTTGCAGGCAGGCATGCACCGTGCGCGCTCGCGCACACGGCCATGCGTTCCGCTTGCCAGCGTTAAGAGAGCGAACGATTCACCTCCCGTGGCCTAAATAAACAACCGAGAATACATCGACCCGAACGGCGAGCCTAGCCTAGTCGTTTTCGCTCGGAAACTTCGCGTCGTCGACTTCGCGCGTTTATGACGCGACGGCGCGGCGCGACACGCGGACGGATTCGATGCTGCCGCATCGTTGCGTTCGATGCGGCAATACGGCGATAGCCGACATAGCCGACGGCCGGAAGAAGAATCCGACACGGGGTGACAGCCGTGCAGATTATGTGCTCGGTAAGGAATTGAATTCGATATGATTTCGATGAGTCCCGATCCCGATGCCGAATAGACGTCGAATTGACTCCGCCGACATTCGCCCATTGCTCGCGGCGCGATAATTTGACATTCTTTTGCATTTGCGACGTCGAAAAATGGAGTCGATTATATCGACTCCAAAGCTCACGAATCACAGTATTGAGTCGATTATTTATTTTTAAATAAATAATTATTAAATATATTATTATTATTATGACGTTTATATTTTTCACACGCGATTTAAATTGATGTCATTTTTTTCTACGTAAAATTGACTTATGTGCGAAACTTATTTATATTTTAAATAATAAATAGGAATGAGATAACAGCGTTGGGGAAATCTTTTCCGACGCTTTATTGGTATTTCCAATATCGAGTTTCAATAATGAAAAGTTTCAAAGTAAATAAAACTGATGCAAATAATATTAATACAAATTTCACATGAAAAATTAAGTAAAATTTGCCAATCCTTGAAATCATGTTCTAGTTTATTTACTGAAAATAATACCTCTCGATAAAAAGTTGGAGTGTGTTTTACATTTCTCTGTTAATACTATGATCACTTACGCTCGACTTACACGATTCTCGATTAACGTGCTAACGAGCATGAAAAAAATACACCTTTCTCCGCGATGCGTAACTCGTTGCGTAAGTGAGCTGCGCTCTCGCTGTTCGGAGGCTAGAAAGCGCCAATCCTGGCATTAAACTTCGCTATCGCGTTCGCGCGCTCATTTTTCCGCCTACTTCTACGGGGTATCGGTGAATTTTTGCTTGGCCTACTTCATCTTATCGTAGTACTGTAAAGCTATAGGAAGGCTCGACCGAGTATATAATTCGTGTCCCTCTCCTTTTCTCGGCCACCGTTTGCCGCCGCCGCCGCCGCCGCCGCCGCCGCCGCCGCCGCCGCCGTCGCCGCCGCCGTCGTCGCCACCGCCTCCATCGTCTACGCTTTGTCATTGAAAGTGTTCAAGATCTAGTGCAGAACGCAACTGCATATTGTGCTGCTGTTGGCTGCACACGCCACGCAAGACGTCTCTCGCGAGACGAGATTATTATCGACTACCATGCTCAATGATTATCTTTGCGTCCACGGTCAAAAATTGTAAGGTCGAAAGCTCGGTTCTCGCAGTTGCTCGAATTTTTCGAATTGGATAACGCAAATCCTGCTACAATGCCAAATATTCTACGTAGCATATTTGTCGAGAATCCGATGATCGTATAATTTCAATTTTAAATTCACTCCATCAAGCGAAAATATTCTTGTAAAATAGTACACTATTACGATTTTAATTGCATTTATATATATATATATATATATATATATATATATATATCAAATAAATATATCTCAAATAAAGTATCAAAATTTAGAGAAGATTATTTTCCACGTGGTTTCTCGGATTAAAGATACAAATGCAAATAGAATGCGTTGCGCTTCGTCTGAAATCCTCGTAGAATATTTGGCCTAAATGTCGTAATGGATAATTCACCGTCCCGAATTATGCTTCTCGCAATGTAGAGCAAATGGGTGATAAAATCTCATGCTTCGTGTTAGAAACCTTGCGGCCGGTCGTTACGTAACGATGTCCTTACGTGCAGGATTTTTCACAAGTTACGAGGAATCAAAATATCGTAACATGTCACGAAACGAAACGAAATGAGAATAGAATCTAATACTTTATCATTTTCGTTAAAGCTGATGATCAACAATGTTAATATTACGTCGTACTACTTATCAAAATATCAACATTAACAAAGTTTTTAAGCTTAAAATCAAATTTTTGAACTTTGTATTTTCGTATAATAGCACAAGTATGATAATAAATATTTTTATAAAGAATTATTTTTTTAAATAAATTGTTTGGTAATTCCTAAGAAAAAAAATGATATTTTTTAATAATAAATAAATATTATTTCTTTCTATTATAAAATAAGAAATATTATATCTACATGTTTTATACACACACACACACACACACACATATATATATATATATATATATATATATATATATATATATATATAAGGTTATAGCTTGTAAAATGATATGCGTCTAAAATTTTATTTATTAGAGATTTTAAAATATAAAACATAATATGTTAAAATAGAAAGAAGTTTGATATATCGTGAATTTCAAGAAATATCTTCCAATTCAGAAATACAGCATAACAGAAATAAGTGATAGATACAGAGATATAAGAAACGAAAACTCTCTTTTCTAACTATTTAACATTATTCAAATAATAATCTCGGTTGCGCCGTTCACATTTGTCCAATCACTTGTTTGCGAATACGCGTCGCGCAAGATTCCCCGACTTCGAGCGCGGCTCATTCTGCGGAATTACGTAACGTTTAATGTAAAGAAAAGCGCAACTTGACTGTGACCTACAGCGGTCGCGAGCGGCAAGTACGCGCGGAATCCTTGTCTGCCTTCTTTAAATCACCGAGAAACGGCGCCGACCTCAGTGCCAGGGGTATGCATGCATATACATCGAGGCTATCCCCCTGCAACGATTTCTCGAACGAGATTCCTATTCGCCATAGACGAATGTTTTTTCCTACATCGCGTAGCGTAAGCGCGCGCGCGCGCGCGCGCGCGCGTGCACGATTCAAGGATTTCAAACACCGCCTGACCCAGATCTTCGTTAAACTTCGACCGAGCAGTCGCAGTCGCGTAAACAGGTCGACTTTAGTTCAACGATTCTTTTTACCCCATGTAAAAGGAGAAAACGAGAATGTTTCTACGTCCGATGACGTAGGAAATTCACATGGCTATTCTTCTTCAGTCCCGCCGAATTTGCCGCCCAATAAATTGTCATCGAATTTTTTTTTTTTTTTCTCTTATTCCTATCTGTCATTAAAACTGCACAGTTTATTGTATAGGCATAATTTCACGTAAAGGCATTTTTTTGTCGTTTTTATATTTTACGTACAAGTATTTCATATACATAAATGACGAACTAACGCGCCGTTCATGCGCGACTTCTACGCTCAGGAAGCGCCACGTTTGTCATACAGGATGTTTCGCAAACGGTGATACCGACATACCAACGGTGAGAGACTTTGTTCTTTGAATAACTTGCGCGAGGACTTTGTGCGCGTGATACGAGTTCCTTGTCCGTCACACATTGTAAATTAGCTACAACAAGGTTGTCATTTTTCTATTTCTTGCGAGTCCACCTTGCGCACGAGCAATGACTCCTTGCCTTGTGCGCAATTGTTGAATCATCGCATAATATCCTTCGACCTTACTCGGTAGAAGGAAAAACGGCACGTCTTGTAACTGATAATTAAAGCCTGTACACGCTGACTCTATATTATCATTATATACTTGTTGTGATATATATCTCTTGTATGTCCGTTGAAGACGCGAGAGATTCTAACATTTGGTTGTATAACGCGATATTAAAAAGGTATACGATATCGTAACGTGAATTTATGAATATATATTCACGGATAAAAGCAGACCTATGGGAAAAATTTTAATACGCAGCGAGATATATATACGTCGAAGCTGCAATCGCGCGAAATTCCTACGTCGAAGTGACGGTGTCATTTGTTCATTTTCAAAACTGCAAGCTCATCAGACGCGAATGAAACTTACCTAATGGACGTCGCATAAAATACAACGTCGCGGGCACTCATGTATATTTAACGTTAGTTCCTTGAACAATGTGGCAAATACTCATTGTCTATACGTTTGCGATTGCATTAACGGTCGCGCAATGGATGCCGCGCAATTGAGTTAATATCGATTTCAAGTTGCGCAACAGCGCGATCGTAAACTCGCTCGTGAATCGAGGAAAGAAATCTCCGACGCCCCGCGAGATGATCGCGAAAAAAACACCACCCTCCGTCAAACGGCCATCGATAATCCCCGTCGCAGCCTTGCACGGGGGTGCCTCGTCGGTCCACGAGAAGACTCGAGCGAGCCCTCCGTCAATCGGATCGCAAATAGAGCGTGCACATCGTACACGAGAGAGGACCCTTTTGCCTGCAACTCGCGCATTGGTCAAGGATCCCTTCGTGTCATCGTTAAAAGCTGCAAGCTCTGCACTCGTTACGTTCAATTACTTCGATATACGATATATTAGTTTCTTATGTTTTTTTTAATATCATGGGAGCTCAAAGTGTGATTGACGTCAGAATAGTTGAAAGGTTTTTCTGTTTTGAAAATATATTCTTAAATAATAATAATAAGTCAAGTGAAGTGAAGACGGAACAGTTATTATAGTATATTATTAGTATATTAGTATCAACAAGAAATATTAATAAGTCTTGGCTATTGTTTTCGACGTAATAAGATAAATTTGTGAAGTTTACTATCTACGAAATATGTCTGAAATAAAATTAATTGGATAATTCAATCTAGATAGAACATTTTGTAAATATTATATTTATCATCAATCTTGAATAATAAATCTTGTTACAAAATTGAGAAATTCTGTTAATTTATTTTTGTTGGAAATATTTCATTAAAATTGTATAATAAACATTTCAGAAGATAGATTATAGACTCACAGACAGACGCGTAGATAATCGTTTTTAGATTTCCTCCGGTATTTCTTCTAAAATTAATGCATAAAGTAAAATAGTATAATGTCTCAATATTTTACAAACTATTTGTATGCACATAATATTAATAATTACTAATAGTTATTCTATTATATCAATATGTATTATTAATATTTTGATGCCATATTCTTTAATGTAATTTTTATTTATTTATATCAAGTCACTAACAAATATTTTTAGTAGTATTCTTCATAATATAGGCTACATATATTTTTTACAAATTAAATTCTTAGTGCATTAGAATTTATTTACTATATTGTCCTACATTTAATCCTGATTAGTTCTACAATCGGATATGATTATTATAATACTACACATATACTTTATATTTAATATGTGACAAAGGCTTTTGTAAAATATCCGTGTATTTCTGGCCGTAAAAACAAAGAGACGATATTTATTTAAAGGGAGAAACGGTTTTATTTCCGTAATTTCTAAACATTCCCTTGGTTAAGCTGACTTTAACCTCAATATCCGCAATATCGAACCCTCCGATAGCCCTTTCGTTCTCCCTAAGGGAGAATCCAAGTACCGTGGAATCCGAGAGCGACCCATTCTACTCCTGCTAAGTCTCCATTGCTATCCCTATCGCTATCATAGTTTAAAGAGAGCAGCGTATATGTGTGTACACGCGTGTGTGCACGGCACGCCTGCGCGTCTCTCTCTCTCTCTCTCTCTCTCTCTCTCTCTCTCTCTCTCTCTCTCTCTCTCTCTCTCTCTCTCTCTCTCTCCTCTCTCTCTCTCTTCTCTCTCTCTCTCTCTCTCTCTCTCTCTCTCTCTCCTCTCTCTCCCTCTCTCTCCCTCCCCTCTCTCTTCTCCCTCCCTCTCTCCTTCCCTCCCTCCTCTCTCTCTCTCTCTCCTTCCTCCTCCCTTTGTGCATATGCACGCACGTAACGTAGCCGTGCAATGCGGCGTAAGGAGGGAACGGACTGTCGCTGCCTGGAGGTGGAAAGATGGCGAGAGGAGGAGGGTTAGGTAGTATAGTATAGTATCGGTCATTACCTCCGCCGCGAGTAACTAGGTCAGTCGTCACACAGCGCCTCTCTCGGTTCCCTCACATCGACTGCACGTTTTGCAACTCTCTCTCTCTCTCTCTCTCTCTCTCTCTCTCTCTCTCTCTCTCTCTTTCCCCTCCTCTCCTTCCCTGCCCCCATCCTCGCTCTTGCCCTCCCTCAACCGTCTTTGCCGCACGTGGGTGTCTTGCTTCCGCACATCGCGGGTTCCGTCACGCGCCTTGTCTACTCTTGCGCCTCTTGGCACCTCTGACGCCCTCATCGGTCGAAACCTTCTCGAAGCGGCCCGACGGAGGTCAGACCTTGGATCTGAGGCGCGATCTCAGTGCGGAAAAGATCCGCCTTCTCTCGCCGTGCAACCGCGCAACTCGTAACTCGTGCTCTTTGCTCCCGCTCTCGAAAAATGCGATGATATTCATATTACATATTTTGTGAAAGAAAAAGAGAGATCCACTTGCAGTCCAGTTAAAGTGACATTTCGAGCCTGGAAGATGATTTTTGCGGTTGTAACGTGGGATTACGAGTACATCGGTTGCTTGGGATTGGTCAGCTGGCGGCAACGGGCATTACGCATGATGTTCACGTTATATAGAGGTTCACATTACAGTCTGAAAGAACCTCAATAAAATATCTTTTATTTATGTATGAATATTTGTTCTATATTTATATAAGAGTAATGAATAAGAATATTTCATATAAATCTTAAAATTAACGAAAATTGGTCGTACAGTCAAAATAAATCAGTTAGTTTTTTGGACAAATGTCTAGAAAGAATCTATTTTTTACATATTATAATTTCTTGAATTTTTTTTAGATTTTTTAAATTTTTATATACATGTATTCTTTAAATTTTTAATAAAAATTAAAAAATAACTTAGTTTATTTGTATCGACGTTATATGTTGGATGAATTTTATAATCAATTTAACCTCTTTTTTATTGTATTATTTTGAAAGATATTTTGTAATTTTCTTTCCTTAAAATAAATTTAACATCTTTTTCCTATCAAATTTTTTGAATTCATATGTCAAGTTCTATGACGTAACTTTATGAAAAATGTACAGGTGTTGCGCTGCTAAATTCACTCTTGCGTAGTAGAAGCAAAACGAAGTCATTGCGTACTTCATCAGTTTATTTTATCATAAGTTCCGTCATGTTTTGCGCGTCTTTTATCCCACAGCAGCCCTGATATACATGAGTTATTTTTATTCAACTTCATGTGTATGTAGTGACGAAGGGTTAAAGAATCATTGCTTTACGACAAATTTTCTTAAATACATAAAAATTCATGCGTATATATAATCCAACTTTTGATTGTAATTTAATTATTAATTACAATTATATAGCATTCCTCTGCATATTTCATACAAGTAAATATATAATATATTGGAATATATAAAATAACTATGATAACTCTATTTTTTATTATTATTATTTAATATTATTTTTTTTAATTTTACTTAAATGTTAACGTTTTTCTAAAAGATCACTTAACATTATGTGTAATGCTCCTTTCTTCACAAAGGAGAAACAAATATCGTTTGCCATCGTTTCACGATTTACAAACATTTCCGACATGTTTTCCTTCATAGAACTGCTAATGCAATTTGACGCCATTTTCAAGAGCTTTTAACAACAATTTCAAGACGAAGGACACATGCGAAAGTTTTAAAGTTGTTTGTGGTGTACGTTTTGCCAAAAGCGCACGTTTCACGCGTTTTAGAAACGTCTCTTTGAAAAATGTTTTTCACGCCTCGACAACCTGATTCGCGCAATTGTCTGAAATAGAATCGATTGTAGATCTTTGCAATTTTATACAGCTTTGATTCGTAATATACATATACAAAAATCCGTAAATAAAATATTACAAATTTCGAAATACGTTTTATTACATGATTATTGTGATCATTCATATAACCCGTGATTATCATAATCTTATTCGCAGCGGAAATTAAGTCCTTCATTTTCATACATCTTATATATCTTATACATCGCTGTATGATCTATATATACGAACAAATAACAAGCCAGGTTACACTTTTATGCTCTTTATTATTAGGTATATTTTATGCCGCTATAATCTGCTGTGTCGTAAACACACATAGTTTCTGAAGAAACAGCAGCGTCAACTTGCATAAGCCGATAGGTGACGTGTTCGACGTCTCAACACTCCCTCACGCATGATCGTTATTTACTGTTCATTGAATCAATAATAATAATAATAATAATAATAATAATAATAATAATAATAATAATAATAATATCTATATAGCAAAATTGCTATATCTATATCTATATCTATATACCAAAATAAAGCGTTCCACTAATGTTATATTATCATAATCTACCATTTTTGGACCATCATCGATCACGTACTTAAAAAAAAAAAAAGGAGTTATCTGTTCTTCTCTCGTTTTTGAAATTTAGATACTACTTATATACATATAATCTAATTCATCTTGGATGTCGCGGTATTGTAACGAAAATCTCCGCTCCGCAAGATCAACACGTGACGGGCGAATCGCGAAGGATGCTCGTTCAAGGTTCGCCGGTCGTTGACCAAAGTTTGTAAAGCGCACTATGCACGCACGTGAAATCAATCGACCCACGTGACGTGTGTGTTCGCGGAGGCGTTCCACAGAAACAGGCGTTCGGCGCATTTCGTTATGCAACCAAGCCGTCGGTCGAAGGACAGACCGACAGTGTACAGTTCGCGATTACGCTCCGCAAGCGGAAGAGCGGATCGCGCGGAGGGCGCGAGATATGCAACGCCGCCGGTTACGAGGGGCGAGGGAGGAAGGGAGGGGAGGGGAGGGGAGGGGAGGGGGGGAGAAGGGTACAAATGGCGGATAAATGTAGGCGGAACGGGAGGGGCATTCGTGAACTAATTCGTGGTGGCGTTAGCATTTGCCGTACGTATGGATACCGGTAATAATGGTAACGACGTGGCGCCTGCGATCGACAGATCTACAGAGGATAATCGGATTCGACAATTAACGACGGGATTATCTCCGGGGGGGGGGGGGGTAAACCTGGAACGAGAATTATATCGGGAATTATATTCTTTATATAAAAAAATTCCGCGTATCGTGCGTCACGATTTATCCGCGCCGTCGCGAATTGCGGGATTTGCTTTGTTTAACTTTCGTTTTTTGTTTAGTATTTTCAATCGTCACGTTCCGCGCGGCATTCCTATTCTTCCTCGTTGTGTTTTCGTCATCTGTCGTCTATATATATAAAACGTAAGAAACGAAGTTCGATGTAAACGCAACATGTGAAAAGTTTTTGTACACACGAGAAAAATGTATTGATGAATTTATCTCCGTCACGGGGGAAAAATGCGAGTCATAAACGTTCTTTGAAATAACATTGAATTTTCCATAGAATGTTCAATGTGCCAAATAAGTCCGCGAACGATATCAAGCAAATATACCGACGCAATTGTACGGTTATCTTCGATCGAGGATGACCCCAAAAACCTTCAGAGAATGTTACATGGATTGGATATTAGAATCTGGATGACCGTTCGCACCGTTTCGATGAAATACTGAATTGCCCTCGATTTCTGCCTGCGACCATGTTTTCAATAAAGTTATATATTTTCAAAAAAAAAAAAAAGGTACAGTGAATAAGAATTGTTTCAGAATTAATTGTACAACGTATACGTTTACATTTTCTAAAATTTTGTTTAACGTAATTAAACACAATATTTTAATGTGTTGAAAAGTAACTCTCTCTTTAATTTCCTAAAAAGAAAATTATAAAATTAGTGATTCACATTTATAACGTAAATATAGCTTATAATTTGACAAACGTAGGTTATAATCAACTTTATGATCTCGTCGCGCCAGCGATAAAGTCTTGAAACTTTTAATAGGATCGGGCAGCATTTAAAGTCCCCATTCGTTGTTGACAGGTGAATTTCTGCGATCGACAATCGTTTCGTCTTCTGAGCAAAAGTTTGCGCGACCCGAAATATTCGTGAAAGTCTGTTATAAATTGTAGATTTCATATGCAAAGTCAAGTATATCAATCAATTTTATAACGTATGATTAAATTACTCTCCAGCTATGACAAAGAGAAAAATAATTTGCAACATTTATACTTGATTATATTTAATATTTTATATATCATCACAGCCAACGATGTCTGGACGGCGATAAATGTGATTTAACTGATATTGAGAATATAGAAAACATTGAAATTATAATCAATTAAAGAAAAACATGATAAATTTCATTTTCAATATTTTCTTAAATCTATAAATTTATTTAAAAATTACAAATTAAGAAAAATGTAATGACAGAAAATGTAATTTAGAAGTGAAGCATACCATAAATTTTTCTTCAGCGATAGTTTCCTATATGTGATTATTTATGTGAGTAATATGTTATATTACTTTATATTACTGAATTATTCATAGAGAGTTGATTCATATGCATCATTGAAATGACCGTACCGAAAATGAGACTGAAAGTTTACGCTCGATACAGCCGTAAAAATACTTGTGCCCAAACCTTAACACGAAACGTAACGTGTTAAATATAATGTTTCAATTGAAAATTTGCAATATATAAATACCAACCAAATAAATAAATCCTCGGAGAAAAACAATTTATAAAATACAATTTGCATGCACGTTAAATAAAAACGGAAAATAAACTCTCCGGGGTAAAATCGTGAATACTGCCTGAAATTTGATGCCTCACAGAGATATTCGTTTAGATAGACGCTGTAACATTACACTTCAAATCTCAGTGAATTGTATGATGTTTATTTGAACGCATCTTGAATGCAGTGCGTGTGAAAATGATTTGACTAAAACAATGTTGAAATTAAAGTAATGATGTATAAGACTAATTTTTTATTTATAGCAAATATAATAAAAAATGTAATAAAATCGATTTGCATACAAGTCAAATTTATGTGATGTAATACACAATTTAAATTTGATTAGCTATTTAATTAAATTTATAAAACTGTAAAATGATAGTAGTAATAATAAGGATAAAGATAAATAATAATAAATAACATTAAGATAAAATTTAATTTTTTGTAGTGATTTTCATTATATTTGACACTCTAACTAAATAATAAATTGCGTCACGTCACGTGAGGGTCCATGCCATATAAACACGATTGGAGCTTTTCGATATACATAGAACGCAATAGCGGAAGTACCAGTTTCGCGAAAGTTCACGTTTGAAGCATAACATAAATATTTGTGAAAGATCCTAAATTGGATATATGTGAAAATAGGTTCTATCCCCCTCGTAAACGCGAAACGATTTTCTCCGGTATGCACAAAGTGCGATGACGAAATCGTCATCAACGAGGACATAAAAGCAGAGACGAAATAAAATCCGTGAGTGGTCCTGGGTATAGTAGGTGAGGACGAGTTCCATTTTCAAATCGGGTCTCGCTTGTAAACACAAGCAAATTAGTAATTAAACGGCAACGACAGCGATTCTAACTTTATAACTTTAAAGACGGAGGAGTTTTACACGTGTAAAAGATACGTGTCTCGAAAGCGCGAATCTGGCCAAAGTGGGACGCGACGCCGGAAACATCATCAAGGCGAATCTTCGCCTCGCATCTGCTCGCCTTGTGACATAAATATTCGCGAAAGACTCTAAATCGCGCGTTGCGATGGTGCTGAGTTCCTGGTATGCGACCTGACGCGCGTGACGTATGTTCGCAAGTAGAAATTGCGAGCGGTGCCGGCGATCGCGCTGCGATTAACGGGGTTCGAAAGCGTCGCGTATTGGCATCACCAGGGACATTCTAGGGCAAAGGTTGAGGAACGTTGGCCTCATGGCGAAGCGAAAGCCGCAACCCTCCGCGGAGAGACGCCTTTCCGTTGCTCTTTGCCCCCCGCGCACCCCTTGCATCTTTCTCCCTCCTCGGCTCATACCTTCCACCATTTTCTCCACCTCACCATTTTCTCTCTCACTCTTTTCACCATAAGTTCCCTCACTCGTTTCTCAGTTCTCAACTCATCCGACCACCTCCTCATCCTTCTCCTCACATTTCTCCTCTTCCTCCTCCTCCTTCTTCTCACTCCCACCTTCGCTTGCGTACGTGTACGTCAAATGCGCTCTCTTCGTGCTTTCGTCTGACCTACCCCAATGTCCCTCCTCTTTCTCGTTTCTCCAATCGTTTCTCGTTTCTCTCTTTTTCTCTCTTTCGTAACATCCCGATACTCTTCTTCGTCTTAGTGTCTCTCATGTTGACGTTTATCTGACACTCTTCCAACCAGCTTTTTCTCTCTCCTTCTCTCACTCTCACTTCCTCTATTTCTATCATTTTTATTCTTTATCTATTTATCCTGCAATTCCTCTTCCTCATATTTGTAATTCGATTGTTATGAATCACGTATGACAAAGCGCATGATAGCATCACTCTGCTTTAACTACAAACGACAATAAGATTTTTTTAAGCTATAAGACTCGACAGTTGACTATATTTATAGCGACATTGATCGTCGAAAATTAAATATTCCGACTTCGCATCCAATATTTCTAGTTAGTAAATATTTATTTGATTGAATTAATGACTATTGAACTTTCTAATATTATTTACTTCACCCCTATATTTTTTTAGCTCTTATTTAGTTTAGCTGAACCAAGAAGATTCAAAATCGTGCCAGAATATTTATTAGTAAATAACAGATTGAGGATTCTGGGACACTCTGTATATATATACGCAACACAATGTTAACGACATCGTTCCGGTCACGGATGACGGGCGCAACGATTAATCGCAGGTAAACGCAATAAGCCGGGCACGCGTAAAAATAGATCGACCTACCCCGAGCAACCACCACCGCCACCGCTACCGCCCGTCGTATCTTTTCTTCTCCCCGTCTGTCCGTTCTTACGGGGCCCTCTTCCTTTTACTCTCGCTTCTTTGCTTCGCGGAGTGCTTCTTCGTGAATACTTTGTACCTCGTGCTACGTGACGTCTATGTCCACCCTCATGAACCACCCTCTCGCGACTATATATACTCGACTTCCACCGCGGATGGAATGGATATTTTCTCGAGAGGAGAAAGTAGGTCGTAGAACCGAAACGATTCGAACGCTATAGCGGAAATACGGGTATCCCTTTGAACAAGACACAACGCAAGGAAAGGTCGTGCATCAATAATTTATGAGCCGCTCTCTCGAACGTCTCTTCGAAGGAGACAATTAAAAGCGGGTCATAGATCATACGTCGGGAACGCATCCTCAAGAATGCGAGAAAGGAAGGGGGGAGGGCCCTCTTTACGTTAATTTCATTGCGTTATTCACTTGTTTCTTTACCCGATTTCTTTGACGTTTCTTGATGACGAAACTTACCACTTGTAATACCAACGGAAGTGAATTTACAAACACCGAGCGAACTGCCACGCTGTGCTTTTAGCTGCCGTCTAAATCCAGGCTTTGCGAATAATACGCGGCTAATGCAACGCTCGCGAAAGTTGTCGCGTCGTTGAAACATCCAGTACGGGCGGGCTTTAATCTAAATAAAATTTTGTGGTAATTAATCAAGATGGCTTTCCATCAAAATTACTTTTTTCATGTTACGGAGATAAAAAATTACGGATGATAAAAAATTCATGAAGCGCTATTTGCAATCTGTTCGTACTCCTGTACTTGGAATTTTTATTTAGACTATTTTTTTAATTTAACATAAAAAAATGAATGTATTTGGCGAAATTTTCACAATTACGAATTGTAAATGTATATATTAAATGTATCTATCTATTTGTGAGCTTTTCTATGAGAAAGTACAAAGGATGTTTGACACTCAATATGATACGATATTGCAAATAATAATATAAAGATCATCTAAATAGAGATGAAAGAAAATCGAATAAGCGATAGGCATAAAAATGCATTATGACCTACTTCGGTTATTGTATATTATATATGCGCCGCTTCATCCTCTTTCTCCCCCGCTTCTCCTTCGTCTTTTCATTTCTCCACCCTTTCGACCCTCTTTCATTCTCTTTCTTCCGCACTCCACTCGAGTACTCGAGTGCTTTTAAGAACCTTTGTATGTCGGTTCTATGTTCACCGTGCCGCACGTAAATGAGCTTCTTCCGTTATACAAACGATCTTGGAGGTCGGAAAAAGAGACGTGAGATACCAATGAGCGTCTGTGATACAATTCCCGATCAGTCTCACTATTGGCATTCATAAAGTGGCTTTGCGTCGCATCGATTCTTAAACTCATTTAGAAAAGGAAATTTGCCTCTATCTTTAAAATAAGCAGACTTATTAAAAAATTGTAGTGTATTAGAGTTCTTTGATCGTAAGATTGAAAGTGATAATATATTCATAAGAGAATCTTCTTGTCTTCAAAACCGAGTATTTAAAATTGAAAAAAATTGAAAAAATAGAACGTGAAATAACGTATCAAATAATTTTACAATTTTACAAACATCATTACATCGGCATGAAAAATGTATACCAGGCGAAAGAAGAGAAAAAGTAACTTTTAAAAAAGTAACTTTTAAAAAATACGAAAAATATCGGTCAATCAACGGATGCAGTTTTGAAAAGAAATTTCTGATATGCGTGCGAGTATTCCGCGAGAATCAATGGTTCTAAGCACCGTAACCTCGGCGAGGAAGATTTCGTTCCTAAAGATTCGATACCATCTATGGGGCCTGGCTATGGGAGGGGGCGGAGGGTGCGGCATTGCGGTAACTAGGGGCAATTTCAAATGGCACGGCGTATAATCCTACGTGGAGCGGAGTTGGCTAGAGAGAGGCTGGTCTGATAAAGTGTCTATTTTCGTGAGCGTAAAAGCCGCCTCTGCCGTCTCTCTCGGCGAGGCGATGCGGCGGCGCGGCGCGGCGCTCTGCGTGAGGAGAGTCGCGCCACAATGCATGCTGACCCATATTCGGGTCGTTGCTATTTCAGATCCATCCTTTCCATAGAGGAAGGTCGTCGGACTGCTGCGCGCGGCGAGGCACGGTTACGTAACCGCGCCTTGTTTTTAGCGGCCGCCGCTGTTCCCTCTCGATTTTTCGCTCGCTCGCTCGCTCGCTCACCATCGCGAAATAGTGTCGCGTATGAAATGTTCCAGAATACATCGGTCAATTAAATAGACCCTCCTCCGTCCGATTTGGGAATTATCATCTTTTCCTCGACGGGAATATCGAAATAGGTCATCGTTTATTATATCTCCGTCTGATCTTTAAGATTGCATATCTTTGTGACCAGACATTCAAAGTAAAATTCTGCGAAAATAAAATTTCCCTGAGAAAGATAATGTCATTATCTATTTCTCCTCAGTTAGAAACTATTCATTTTTAATTGAAATGCTTCAACACATCTTCATGAAGAAAACATCAATTTCAAGTTGGTCAAGGAATCTACAATAAAGATACATAGTGATTTTGAAATATCCTATATTTTTTTTCTGCATTGTGAAATTTTGAAAGTGTCGTTTGGATAATATGATTTTTTTCGAATAGTGTGCACATTTTTTTTATTTCAAATAGATAAATAAAACAATATAAACAACAAATAAAAAAATATTATAAACAATAAAATCTTTATTTATTTTTAAATCATTTAAATCATTTAATCAATTTTCTTTTCAAAATATGAGTTATGGAAATGTAAAAAGAAATTTTATGATCAAGAAATATTACTATGCTTCTGTCACTTTCTTTAATTAATTTATACAAAGATTTTAAGGTTTATGCAAAGATTAAATTTAACCTATTTTCTATGATAACTGCATTAATTAAATAACGTGCCGAAAATGTTTACATTACTTCTTTTTGAAAGATTTAATAAGAAATTTAATAAATAAGAAAGTCATATTTTAAATATGAGAATATTGATCTTGTTGTGTGACGTTATCTATTTCGTCGTGCACGACTCCTAGAATGAGATAGTAAATTGTGTCCTGATAGCTTTTATCTGACATGGCCGCAGAAACCACGTCGCAACTCGAATAATAGCTCGTGGACACGAATCGACGTTAATCATTAAATATGAGTATCTCACATCGCGCGCGATGAGAGAGACATGTTTCCCTAATTACTTTATTTACAGTATTTCTGCAGAAGTATTTTGCATCGAGGGGATCGATCCTTGCAAGGTGTGTATGTATGTATGCCTTAAACTGGCATTAATACGATACGAATGATGGTAACATAGAGCTGTCCCGATAAGATTGAATTTGTATCGCGAACCGACTGTCTGACCATTGCTACATTTTACTACTGTAATTTCCGTTATGAACTTTTTACGACCGCGATTTCGCATAAGAATCTATAAAGAACTTGCGATTTCAGATGTGAAATGTGAATTAAAACCACGCAACCACGTGCAACGTGGTAATTAGTGCAGATCCGAGGATAATTTGGACATGAATTTATCTAGATTGAATTGCACTTTTGTAAAAGCGATACGTGAAACTTTTACCACAACGAAACGTTCGCTGTTTACGTTTGCCGTTAGCGTTCGCCAAGGCACAATCTATTTAGTGTGGTGCGCGCGCGCGCGCGCACACACACACACACACACACACACACACACACACACACACACACACACACACACATATATACGGGTCCTAGTAATATCGATCGGCATCCGATCTCGCGCTTTCGTCAATAATTTCACGCTCCGTCGCACAAGCGAACCGTGCATTATGCAGCGATGTGCAGCAACGATAAGGCGCAGTCAGGCCGGTTTTACCTTGAACGTAGGCCTCAAAGACCATAATCTAGGAAAACTTGTTTGACACGCGTACATTATCGGACTGTTTCGAATTCATTTTACCGTGTGTGTTTACGCGGGCGCGAGCGCGCGTTGTATAACGCGCGCAAATTTCGAAAACGCATCTACCGCAGAGTCGTGTGGCGTTTTATCTTCGTCATCGCGATTTTTATAAATTGCCTTTGACACTCTCCGCTTGTCGCCGTGACAACGCAAATTCCCCCGTTTACACGTGAGCACCGTATCGCAGACTTCATTTGTCACTTCGTTTAATTCGTTATCTCGAACGCCACCGATCGCGCGGAACATTTATTGCATAATCGACCGCGGGACATTTCTCCATTCTCATGTTTCCTCTACACTCTGATGATGATGATGATGATGATGATGATGATGCGTTTCAAATATATTTTTTATCTAATATCTGTTTGCAATAGACTGTTTAATAAACTTTACTTGCACATATAAATCATTCTCTTTTATATTGTCTATATCGAAGAAGGTACGTTGATTATGTGATTTACCTGATTATTAGCGAGAGCCATTTCGTGAGTAGCAAGATATTGACTAATTTTAATAACTAAAGTATTAAAATTCCTTGAGAAAAAAATCTAAATGCTAAAACTACTACTGGTTTAAATTTCTCTTTTAGAAATATCACGAATTATTACTTTCTTATTCATTGTGCGTTTATTTTTACACGTTCTCATCTACTCGTTCCTGCAACATTCAGAGTTGGTTCACGTCTCGATTACGCGTACATCTCGATACCGGACAACTCGTCAAACTCGGGGAAACCTTTCGATCTTCGGCTCGTGCATTCTCGCGCGAGCGACGCCGGCGTGGAGCGCGGGTCGAACGATCATTAATCGCTCGACCCTCGCTCCGGCTCCAGTGTCGCCGCATCCGCTGCACTTTCTCTCCCGCCGCGGGCGAGCGGGCGGACGGACGACCGCGACCGCCGTTGCATCGGCGGACGGGCGGGCGAGCGGCCGTGTGCAGTCGCCGGTCGTTCGGTGGCCGATGCACCAGGGTGTAGGTTACGCGTTATAAAGCGTCGGTGAGGGGAATTCCCCACCTGGAATGCACCTCTCTCTCTCTCCGGTTGCGCTCGCCCGCCCAGTCCCACCACGTGGGTAATCTGCCGTTTCCCCCTCGCTCCCCTTCCCAGCTACATCACCGTCACGGTGGTTGCACCTCTGCCTCCCCCTTCCTTCCCTCTCTCTTTCTCTCTTCCCTCCTCCTCCTCCCCCCCCTTCTTCTCCCAGCCCGCTATTCGATAACGGCCACTAGCATTTTCCGCTTCCCTCTCTCCCTCCCTCTTTCCCTTTGCCTCTCGTCCTCGCGGTCTCGCCCTCTTTCCCCCTTTCGCACCCGTCGTCCCCTTCCCCACGGTCTCTGCCACGATCACCACCTCCAATGTTTCCTTCCCCACTATCGCTGCCGCGGGAGCGAACATGAATCGCGCTGGCTCAGGGGGTGCCTGCCGGTCGCGCGACGAGCATGCGCGCCGATAGTAAACACTCCCCGGCTGCGCACTGCGACTTCGCTTGTGGCAGGTCCGGGCTCTCGTGTAACGGCGGTGGCAGCGGCACAGGCTCTGCGGTGTACGGAGAGGAGCAGCAGCCACGATGCGCGGCTCTCGGTGTGCATCTACCTACATACGCGCGGGGATACGGGGAACGGCGAGATAGGGGCGGCAGTCGAGTCGGGGGTTGGTTAGCTCGATACCGGTTTGGGTTCAATGCACACCGCGAAGCCAGCTCTCCTCCTTCACCGTCACCTCCCGCGCATTTCCTCAAATCCCCTGCAGCCATATCCTCGACTTTGTATTCTCTTTCATATCTCTCTCTCTCTCTCTCTCTCTCCCTCCGATTTTCTTTCTGTGCCTTTCGTCATCATATTCCTCTATTTGTCCTTGCTCATTGCTTCCCTCTCCTCGTCGAGGCTCGTGTCAATCGGCAAATCTCACGGTGAGGGGAGGTAAGGTAGAAGGGATGAAACCGAGATGTGGGAGAGTCGGTACTTCGCGAGAGAGAAAAGAGGACAGCTTGCGTATGGTCATGGTACGGAGAAGATCTGGATAGGATGTACGTTCGGGATCGAGAAGGGAGGAAGAGGTCGGACTCCTCTCTTGTTTTTCGGTGTCGAGAATCGACAGCAATCGTCGGCTTCAGATAACGGGGAACATCGTTCTCCTCTCCCGCGTTTTTTCCTCGCTACGTCGATTCGAGTGGATTCACGAAGTTTCGGAAGCACTGTCGGAAGTTTATGCATCCCGCTGCCAGTTGCGGGTGCCTGTGTAGAATTAAGAGATCGATTAATGTCCGCATCGAGCGCCATGTTTCTCGATTTATAGCAAAACAAATCGAATCTGGGATTTTCAGGAAAACATAAATTGCAAATAGGATAAATCTCAGCTTGTGAATTCCTTTTAGATAATTCGACTCTTTTGCCATTTCGAAAATAATTTTTCGCCATGTATTTAAAATCACAATGATTTAAAATCAAGATTTGATTTTGCGAATATATTTAATGAGAAAAATAAAATATTTTTAAAATTAATAACGTTGGAATACATTAAAGTTTACATTTTTTAAACAATTAAATTTCTTTATATGTATAATTGTCAGAATAAATGTAATAAATCAGGAATCATTCGCGAATGATCATTCATTGAGACATTTTTCAAACTCTCTCGTGAAAGTTACGTAGAATAACATTCTCTGCATAGCAAACCATGAAGATTAAAACGGATTATTTACAGACAGCTTCAATTCCGGGCCGTCTAGGCCCGAGGAATTCCGTAAAGTAAGATTCCGCCAAGTTAATCGCCTGCTGTGGCTATATAAAATTATTTATGAAAGAGCACAAGAAACAAGACTTAAATCGCCTAACAGTTTTTCTTGTGATGCTCTTAGGAAGAATGCCACCCAAGGGTAACGTTCAGGAAAGTCAAAGTTCCTTCTTGGCATCTATCAAGATCTCTTGAGGAGAATTGCAATTATTTCTCATTATAAATTCACATAACAATCAAAAACAGTTACAGTTAAGCATGAAGTTGATAAAAATTTAATCGCTGAACAATTGACGTTATTTCACACAACAAAGAGCGAAGAAAATATATATATTCTGGTTCTAGAACGTTCGTTTCGTTACTTTTAAGTTATAAAATAATCACTGCTTTCGTTCATTGATATTCTTTTATGACATGGCATGTATTTGTGAAAAAAAATGGAGATAGAGAAAATTTCAGGTTTTATATTAATCAGAATTTTCATTTGTATGTTCATTTTAGATATTGATAAATTTTTTATTTGCTAAGTTTAATGTTTTATATATATATATATTTTTTAAGAGCACTTTTTAACAATCTAAATTGGAATAATACACGGTAGAAAATTCTCGCTAAAATATTTGAAAATTTGCTCTAGTATCGATCTAAAAATAATTTTATCAGGTCATTAAAATAAGTATGTAAAATGTTTTATAATGATAATACAGCAAAACATTTTAATATTCTAGCAAATTAAGTATCTTAATTTTGTTTAATTATTTTATAGGTTCAATTAACATTATTTTCATATTAGTATCTGGCCAAATTTTAATTTAGCCAAACTATTCTATGTAAGAAGAAGAAAAAGAGAGTAATTAGGTGGCTATGATATTACTTTCTTTCGCGGCGTGAAAGCTTATTATTCAGGCAGGAATTCGTAGTCATTCATTTTAATGGTAGACTTTGGGTGTACGATGCTTGATTACCGATCGTTTTCTATGTTAACGTATCTCTCCTTGTCGTACGAACTATGATTTAGAGACGTTATATGGTAACGGATGGAGGAAATAAATCGAGAAACGAGGTATTCATAAGGTGACTGTACGAAAATGAAACTCGCGTTGAATTATCGCAGCGAGAGATGAAAAATGGACAACTATTTACTTTTTTTTTTCCCTCCATTATTCTTTCAATGGAAATTATCTGCCGATGAGAGGGTAGATGAGAGCAAGAAGGAATAAACGCGTGAGGAGTTGCCATAGGGCGTTATTAATCGAGATACTAATCGATCTGTTTGTAATCTTACGTGTTCTGAACGACACGCGTAGTATTAACTCCAATCAGTCGAATGATATCTCTGAAGAATTTCATGGCACGCTGCACTCATGCAATATCTTCTAATCCATTTTACAATGCCATAATTAAAATATAAATGTAACACGTCGACACGCGACTAGGCGCACGCAATTCAGGATATTTTCCTTCGTGCCATTTTCTTCGTTCGAGTGAATTCATCGGCGTCATTCCACAAAGTTACGTTTGCGTAATTGCTTATACAGTCTCTTTGTCTAAAGTCGTACGACTTCTGCAGCGGCTGCTACGTTGAGTCGTAAAATATACTGCTCGCGCAGAAATTCCTCGCGCACGCAAGTTCCGCAAGCTTTACTTAAATCTGTTCATTTTTTTCACAATAAATAAATGGGAGTTTCTCAAATTAATTACGGCAATACTCTCTCAAGCTAATAGAGAAAGTAAAATTTCAATGGTGTAAAATAAACTTAAGATAAAAGATCTGGGCGCTTATTTTAATTTCGATTATATCTACAGCTCTCCCGAGTGATATACAAAAAAATTATTCAATGTGCTTTAAAATTACTATCCATTTCATATTATTACTTCGGCATACGAGCAAATACGGCAACAGCGAATTTATCAGATTTATGTTCCTTTTGGCGACACCAATGAACGATATTAAAGAGGTTTAGTATTCTTAGGGGAAATACGATCGATTGCACGTATATTGCCGAGAGAGATTAGAGACGTTCGTAAAGTCTCAGTGTCTCTCAGGACCTTCCCAGTCTTGCTTCTAGCAGGGTCGGCTGTGATACGCGATACGCCGTCACCCACGGCCAGTTAGATTCGCTCTCCTCCTCTCTCTCCCCCCCCCCCCCATATTAAATCGCAGCGTAATCCGATGCGAGGCGTAATCGTTTGCCTTCGTTCGTTCCGGATATGCGTTATCGCCTCCGGCCGGTAAGTAATCCAACGACTTTACCCGCTGCCTTATCGGCTGGCGACGAAGCGGTCGCACCAGGTCCGTCGTCACCTCCGTCGTGTGTGCGACGATTGTACAAGATATCGTGGGTTAAGAACCCCCATGCGAATGCCTTCCAGCCGCGCGAAACGCGCGGAAGTTGCGTGCCCGGCGAACGCCCACGATTTCCCGAAGTCGAAACGATCGGCTCGTTAAATCCCAAAATAGAGCAAATATCTTTAAAATAGACGAGGACAGGTGTACAAGAGCCGAGCCGGATCTTCTCGTGCTTGAATTTAATATTTAATCGAGAAATTTTTTTAATAAGAAACCTTACATTGGGTCATCTTCAGTGTATAAGTGTATTTAATATATTTTAGGCATGTTTTATAATTTCATAGAATTTGAACCACTTCGAAGAGAGTATATGTTAATTAGAAAAAATTTAGAAAGCATGTGTCATATAGCAATCACTTAATACATTAGACACCTTGTTTTACAATTATTTTAAGATTTTGTGAATTCAACGTGCTTGAAGCTTTGAGGTAATTACTACATTTACATCCGCATCCTCCTTTCTTCCGCCTTCGCACAAATCTCCTCCCTTTCGAGCCAAGAGGAATGGTGCGCGGTGTGAAGCGAAATACTGCTGTATTATTCCGGCTGTGAGAGTCCTGAAGGAGGAAGGGTGAAGATGGGAATCGTCGTAAGAGGAAGAGAAGGAAGAGCAAGGAACCGAGAAAGACGCCCGAAATTGACGTGTCCTAAGAGAATACTTCCGCCGACATCAATCGAGCCTCTTCTCTCCTGCAGTCGGCGACTTCAGTCGCTATTTCGATCCTGAGGGAAAGAGCGAGTGTGAAAGAGAAAGAGAAGGGGAGAGACAAAAAGACAAGGTTGAGAACTTGCTGTCACTGTTTTGAGGAATGCTGTATTTTGTGCTGTCCTTTCTGTGCATTAGCATGAAATATGAGACATCGAGTTTTTGATCCTGCCTCGGGAAACCGATCCTTTAACCAATCGTATAGCGGGACGATCTAATTTTCAAGATGGATTTCCGAAATAGTTGCAATCGTAATTTAATTTAATCAATTCGAAATTCAATTTTCCTCAGTTTAATTTATCTAATTTGATTAAACCGAGGAAGTAAAAATCGCATTCTAACAGAAAGCATGTCCATAATGAAAACAAATTGAAACATATATACGCTTGAAACATATATTGCTTGATATAAATATAATTATTCACACAAGATACAAATTTCAATTGTTCATCTGCTGGGCTGAACAAATGGTAGTATTTAATGAAACGTCTAAAAATCACGACGAGCAAAACGGAAGCTTACATTAATTATAATTGGAAAAGCAATGAGAATTTTCGTCACGCGTATTAAAATTCTTTCAATATACGATTGCAGATATACAAGCGGAGATACAAATGATATTTAATCTTTTATTCTTCATTCCTTATATTATTTACATATTATTTTAAAAAATATTTGCTTTAGTTTTTTTATTTTTTATCTTTATTTTTTTTTTCCTTATTGGTCTTAGCGGCTTTTCTCTTAACGATTTCTTATTGACACGGTGTTATCAAATTTTTCCGCGATATCTGCCAAATTTGATTGGGACGATAAGTCATTGCGTTAAAACGCACGCAAATTTCCTCGCGATTATTTAACGGCGACGTGGGTCCGATATCATGCGCGGACCAATTAATCACCCCAAATTAATTCGCCTAATCTCGTTAGCCGCACTGACAGAGAATTTAAGCACCCGTCGAAACTTGGATACTCGGGGAGAATGGAGTGGGAGGGAGGGAGAGAATACACACGAACTGGCACCCGGTACTCGGCACCTGCACCCAGGTCACGAACTAGAACTTCGACAAGCCCTAGCCGCGACCCTGGATGACAGCTCTCTTCCGTCGACGTCGGCTCGCCGTTTAATTTCTCAGGACGCACCTTCCCGCCCTCCCTTTTGCTTCTCCATCCTCCTTCGGGAGATTCGCGGCTACGTTAATTAATCCGAACGCACGGTGCGCTCGCGCGAATCGGAACTACGCCGAATCGATCGCGATTAAAAGTCCCGCACCGATGTAAACAAACTGCATCGCTGGGGGAGGAAGTAGAGCGGTTGCAAAGTATACGAGAGAGGAAACGGGAAAGAGGCACAAGGTGAGAGAACGAGTGAACGGAACAGATCGAGTGAAAGAGAAAAAGAGAAACAGAGAGAGGGAGGAGGGGAGAAAGAGAGAGCGCGCGAGAGAGAGGAAGAGGAAGAGAGAGAGAGAGAGAGAGTAGTCGACGTTGCGATGCGTTACCTCGTGCCGAGGTCATTGACCGAGGGTGCAACGAGAATGGAGGGGTAACAAGACGGGTACGAGGTTGCGAGGGGAAAAGATAAGAGAGAAAGAGAGAGAGAGAGAGAGAGAGAGAGAGAGAGAGAGAGAGAGAGAGAGAGAGAGGAGGTGGTTGGAGGAAGGGCGGAGGAAGGGGGGGGGGTGAAACGCACGGAGAGCGAGAAAGAGGAGGAGGGGAAGCGAATGCAAGCGACGACCGTTGGAGGGGTTCGCGTGCAGTTGCATCGACCGACGACGGCTCAGCTGTGCATCCACACCCCCTTGCATCCCACTGCCGTCGTTGCCGCCGCCGATACTCCGTTCCCTGCTGGTAAATCCATGCTCCTCCGGCGATCCGTCGATTCTCCCCGTCCCTCCTCTCCCCTCGCCACCGCCCGTCTACTACTCCCCCTTCTCCCGGTCATTTCCCCTCACGCTTACCCCTTTCTCTCTCAAACCGAGAGTCTCGCGCCCCTCGCGGCCCGAACCTCGCGCAACCACCGAATCAACGACGTCGGCGTCACGGGGGATGCTGTACGCGCCGCGCCTGTGAACGTGACCCTCAAAACTGAGGGTGTGCATGTACACACTCACGGTGGCGGTTGTGCTATGCAGAGGCGCGAGTCGCTATATTATACATATATATGCGCACGATGGACGCTGATTAATTAGGACCTTGGAAAACGTGCGTACTCGGGTCTCATCGGAATATTTTGCGAGATGCGAGACGTTCAACATCGTCGGGATTTATTCATCACAGGCAGAATATATTAGAAATCATATTTTTCTCATCATTCGCGGTGCATTTCAATCTTATCTGCTGTTATCTATGTCTTGTATTTTCACTTTTGTAAACATAGCGTATAATCGTATATTTAAGTAATAGTATAAATATTTGATATCCTTTTTTGAATTATTTTCATTGTCATCGCATATCGCATTTGAAGCGCAATTTTAAGTGTTTCTAATTATTATATGATATTTTTGTTCTACTTATTTTCAATATTTCTATGTAAAATAATATTACGCTACTTTAGAATATACTATCTACAGTACAGTATCTAATATATTTAGACCAATATGTTAAAAAAGAGCAATATTTCTTGTTACACTTTTTGCAGATATGCCATAAACAGAATCTTTTCTTTTTCTTCTCGCTAATGATGTGATCTTTTAACAAACTTTAGATTTTACGCTGATAATCAATGATCATTTGTTCACTATACGATGTCGAAGATGTAATTACTCTTATCACGTGAACTAAGGGATGTTTGACTGTACTCCGTGTCTGATTGTCTTCTGTCTACCCCTATCGTCGCGCATCACTGATCTTGGACTAGAATTTAATATAAGTTAAACTGATAATTGTATTTTGAAAAATTAGATTTAAAATAAAAGAGAAAAAGAGAGAAAATAAAGTAGTAAGGGTCGAAGTATTTTTAAAGTTAAAAAATATGAATTTAATTGTATAAATAGTAGATTAAATAGCGTAATTTATAGACATAGTATATATTTTTAAAAGTAGACTCTTTCTACCTTCCATTATTTATAAAATAAACAATCTCAGCAATAAATAATAAAAATATAATTTAGATTTTAATTTTAACAATCTTCCAATAAAAAATTTTCTTATAATTTTAACAATTTTATTCTGCAGTTCAATTGTGAATTTATAAAACATTAATGTCCCATTTGCATCATAGTATCTTCAACACAGATGTACCTGTATTCTCTCTTCACATGCACACACATACACACAATTAAATTGACTACTTGTTCTTTTGCCATAAGTGCAGCTGTTGGGTACAGTTAAATGCATTTCGATTTC
Organism: Pogonomyrmex barbatus; assembly: GCF_055798465.1. NCBI lineage: Eukaryota > Metazoa > Arthropoda > Insecta > Hymenoptera > Formicidae > Pogonomyrmex > Pogonomyrmex barbatus. The sequence continues at coordinate 8,718,302 of NW_028297182.1, read as the reverse complement.
TATAAACTAACCCATCATCCAGCGATGAAAAGTAACATGTTTGTCTGTCGCATAGTAGATAATAAATAGTCGAATCGATATTGAATTTTAAGCACGGCACGCTGAATGTTTGCCATTATGAAACACGCATCTATGTAAATTAAAATAACAAGTATATGTGACAGAGTGCATTTATAATTTCGGGTACTTTTGTTTACGCAGAATGTTTCAAATAATGGATTTAATGTTCACATTTTCTAAAAATTTATAGAAAAATTTATCAAAAATCAGCGCAACAAGTTAAAGATCTTGATGAAGCAGAAGTGAGCTTTAATTAAATAATCGCAACGTGTGAATGAATAGTATATGCTTGCTGTTATTTTACAGATACATGATAAAAAATAAAAGCGTTCCATGTAATGTTGCATGTAATATGTATGATTAATGATATTCTCATATATTTTTATGAATAAATGCCCAGACAATACACATTCTCGCTTTTCATAAAAGCATCAGAGAACGTTTGAATTGAGCGATAAAAAAATTCTTTAATCGTCGAATGATATTATTACACGAACATTTTACAGTTACAGCAACTAAAATTGTCTTATAGATGAAAATAGACGAAAAAAAAATGTTGCATGTACATATATACGTCCAATTCACTGAATTCACTTTAGTAGTTCCACTTTTAGAGTCAACGTAGCATTATATAAGGACTTTTATTCCTATCATTTTTGTCCCTTTGCAAAATTCTATCCTCATTTAAAGTCAAACTCAATTTAATTTCGAAAAAAGTCCGTTTCAACATTTCCTCCGACTCCGATGCATACCGAGGCCGAAATCGCTTTGCCTGCGGCTCGATCGATTGGACGTTCTGTTCAATTATTTTTATAGATTTTAAGAATTACCTGCTGCAGCGGATAATACACTGCCGATAACCATCATTGACGTCGGTTGCAAGTCTAGCGGAGAGCGGAGAGCACGCGGAGAGCGGCGGCGGCGGCGGCGGCG
>NW_028297182.1:8629937-8717209 GCF_055798465.1 Pogonomyrmex barbatus | reverse complement strand
GCGGTGGCGGCATCGGTACTCAGAATGCCGTTGCACCCGGTTTACGACCGGCGGACCGGTAGTCTGCTGCATTATACGATATACGACCGTGGCTATATCCACGTGTCTGGCTGAGGGTGATAGGTGAGAGGGAGGTGTGGTACCGCATCGGCGGGGACGGACGCGAGAACACGGCGAGGGTGGAGAGACGCGAGTGCATCGACAAGACTTCGAAACTCGGCGGTGCCCGAGATACAGTTTTCAAACGGGCGGATTGGCCGTTGAATCGGCCCGCACGAGATCGGCAGACAGCAGCCCGTTACAGACGCATCCTCCTTAACCGCCACTCCCGTCTCCGTCGTCTCGCGCGTAATTGCATCAAGCGCAATGGAATTTCGCGATCCTCGACGGCAAGCGCGTGCATGCCGCGTCTCTCTCCTCGCCCGGGCGACGTTGCACGTTAATGGCTACGAAGCTGCCGGACGTAGGGCTGCGGCGGTAAGGGCATTGCCAATGCTCTGCCAATTGTCTAAGAAGAGCGCTCGTAATGGAAATTCGCGAGGTAACTTCGGAGTTGTCCGTGAAAGCGGATGGGACGGAAGCTCATTTCGATATCACCAGCCAAGTTGAAATCATTTTCAACAAAACGACGGTTATTTTAGTAAAATGAAGATTACGTACGATTTTCACGCATTTTTTCAATTCGGAAAATGATTATCGTTCTGTGTCTCGAAAATTTAAAAATTAAAAATATTGATTCAATTTTCTGATGAAACGTTTTATGTAATATGCAATGCGTTGAAAATCGTTATCCGTAAAATAAAAAAAAAAAAATAAAATAAAATAAATTTTTATAAATTTGCTTATGCTTGGTATTTGATCCGATGATCCGATGACGTTTTTATTAGCCTATGCCAAGAGACATCGGATCGATATTAAAAAATTCTCATGATGACAGTATGCGTAACAACTCGAAGATGATCGTTTCTCAGCTGCAGGGATACGCAGTATCCATGACAACGATGTACACGTTGCACTCGTGACGAACGATAGGGTAGGTCAACGCACGGTTTGTCGCTTGGCAACCTAACAACCTACCTATCTACCCTACGGCCAACTGCATCCAAGGATTAAACCCCCTTTTTTTAATCAACGCCTTTGTCCTGTCGTTCGATTGTCTGCGTTCAAGGAGAGCTCGCGAGAAACGCAACTAGAACGGGGAAAAGGGGAGATTTGATGGACTAGGAACATACTTGCCCCTCCTGAAACGCCATGCGTTTGTAGTAAAGATCAGATCTCAGGTTCTCACGCCCTCCCCCCTCCCCTCTCCTCTCCTCCCCTCCCCCTCCGACATGGGAAATACATATATCCGCCTTGAATTTTCCATATCGAATATTTGGAACAATCTTCTTTCTTTTATAAAATATAACGAGCATCGATCATTTTCTCTATATTAAACGTAAACCCGCGATAAATGTTCTCACGTAACGCTGCGCTAATTCGATCAATGGACCGATCTCTCGCAACCAGATCGATCGCGATATCCTTGAATCGGACTGAGAAACAAAAGTGCCTTGTGGGTGGCCGCGTGGGCCGCGGACAGGAATTAGGTTAAACTACGAGCAATTATGACAGGATATGATTTAGCCTAGCTTTCTTAACCGCCAATTTCTGGCGTTGTGCACGCCAACGGCTATCCGCACGCCACTGTGCGCCGGTACCAACCGGTCAGGGCCGGCCTTTGACACGTACGTATTTCCCCGTCTCGCGCTTCGCTGGCGAATTTAAAAAAATTTCCACGATCGATAAGAACTTTCACGCGCGGCGCCGATGAGCTGCGAGATTTTTGAAAAATAGGTCGCAGTGAGGTTCCCACGGCACATAATCGCAAAATAGATTGCAAGATAAATTTTATAGTAAAAAGGAGATAGAAATAGAAAGCTGAAACAACGATAAACGTGTGATAACGAAATATCCACTTCACTAATTATAAATAAATAAATAAAACAATAAAAAAAAACATGTTAATATTATTTAGTTTCCAGACGGTGATATAACGTAATATTTGTTTAATATTATAAGAATATTAAAATATAATATGTAAATAATATTATTACGTGGATTTTTCTGTGAAGAAAATATTATTTTTGATAGCTGTAAATAGCATTGGTCACACAACAGATAGATTTATCTCGTCGAGATATCATATCGATAAATTTTTTTTTATATTATTTTATATTATTTTTATTTATATTTTACTTTTTATATTAAATTTCTACATGTTAATTCAATTAATTCGCTATTGGATCAAGAAACGATTGAAAGCAACGTTATTATTATTTCAGTGTCAGCAAAGCACGGTTGAAAGTAGCATACGATACAGAGATTGTTGTATCTGTGTCTCACGTTCGTCGAAGATACGATAAATTTTCTACGAGTGCGTACATACGATTACGCGTACATCTGTTTTCACGTGTTTGCCCGTGCGCGTGTCATACACACGCAACGCGCTATCGCACATCGCACCGATGTCAGCGGTGGAGCAGCTGCCCCGGTACCCCTCGTCATCATTTCTTCTTGCGTGAAACTTACGACTATCGGCGACAACGGTCTATTATTAACTTGGACGCGATAAAACGCGGCTTCGTCGAAATTTCCTGTTTCAACGGGGCTAACGAGGCCGAGAAGTATGCGGCAGTATTTTAAATGTATTTCAATGTTCGTGTCGTAAAGACGGTTTATCCATCTTCATGCCGATTACGCGAATTGTTTAAAATTAAGAATTCATACATCATATTTCCATAAATTTAATATATTTGATTTCATATATTTATGATTAAAAAAACTACATGGTGATAGGAAATAAGAATGCATGCCACGCGCTTGTGTTGTTCTAGTTTTCAGAAATATTGCTTAATAAGAATATAATAATATCTATTAAACTTCCCCTGAAACTCAAGCCTAAAATAAAAAAAATGCTATATTACAATCTTGTAATTTAAAATCATCATTTATATAATAACAATTCACATAAGCGAAATTAATATGTGTATTTAGGCTTAATTTATTATAATATATTTGTTTGAGAGAAAGTAGTATGATGAAGAAAAGCCATTAAAATTAAATCTTAAATAAACGTGTGCGATATATTGCAATGGCCGGCATATATGCGAGAATGCTTTGAGGCTGCGACGGATGTCCAATCAGATATAAGATTAGAAACAATGCTGTTCCTATGCGCGTCCGTATGTGGTTTTCAGCTTAATTATAGAAAGTAAGCGTCAATGTCCTGTGCTGACTTGCACCGCCGATGACCCATCGCGGAATTACAGGAAGAAAGTGTGTTCACCATTGCAGTACAAGTGGTTTCCGCCGTACGTACTTGCGTCTGCCGGAATCGCGTAAGAAACCGCGGTCTCTGCGACTGCATTTCACACCTAACGGCATCGACGGAATTTCGGCTTAGATCGCGTTACATCACGATGTTTTGCAGCTGTGATTAATTAGGTCGTTCCTTCGGAGTTGAAGTCTCATGCACAAAGTTTTAGGCTCCCGCTTAAATTGAAACTTTGAAGTTTTTCAATAAATCTAATGACGACCTGTTAACATATCTCTTAAATCAACCTTTCAAAACAATAAATAAAAGCAACTTGAAGGAAAAAAAATTTTAATAAAATTTAGTGCAATATTATGTTTAATAAATAATTTTCAATGAATAAAGTGCAATATTATATTATTAATAAAAAAAAAATCGCATTTCAAGAACTTAATTCGAAGGAAGAAGATGAAAGAATGATCTGTTAGTTATTATAACTCTGTAAAAATCGTGGGATGATACGATCAAGTTCACGGCGGATGAAATCATTGGGCGATCGACTCGAAATTCGGTTGCGGGGAACTTATGAGGGCAGAACGAGCTGGCAATACCGAGCCGAGAATACGGGCTGGGGGAAAGAATTATGTAACTCCCGCATAGACAAAAGAAGCGATCGGTATTACGAGGTCGCGCCGGAAGCAGCCAAGGAGGATCGTTCCTTCCTCTTGAGAGCCAATCCCGCTATCTTACGCTCGCTTTGTAACCGATCGATCGTCCCGCTCTCTCCGTCTTACCCATTCACGCCCCTCGTCGTCGTCGTCGTCGTCGTCGTCGTCGTCGTCGTCGTCGTCGTCGTCGTCGGTCCCTCGCGCCACTATGTCTTAAATCCCTTTTTTTTCCTCTTCCCTCACCTTCCCTCACCCCCCTCCCTCCCCCCGCGTTCTCTTTTGCGAGACAGGCTAGTTTCTTCATCGGTCGCCGATTGCGCATGCAACCCCGCTCTACCCTTCCTCCTCGTGCGTGGAAGACTCGTCAGATTAAATTCGAAACGACCTGTAAAGCGTCAGCTTTGTGTGTTTTGTGTGTAGTTTGGAATACGTGTAGCGCAGAGTGCTGCGCGCCGCGAGGTCAACGACCTGTCTACACTGCGAGTATATACACATACACATATAAACATACATACACTCGTACGAAGAGCCAATACAACTATGCATCTCCGACAGATGGAGCTGAATTCCTCTCCCTCTCCTTTTCTCTCTCTCTCTCTCTCTCTCTCTCCCCCTCTCCCCCTCTTTTTCTCTCTTGCTCTCGTTTCCTCTCCTCCATCCTCTCTCGCTCTCTTTCCCTCTCGTCTACTCCACTGCTGGTAAACCTATCCTAGACTGTATATCGCGTAGACCGCCGAGAGAACCAGACAGCCGGGCTAGGCAATATTCCTAACGAATTCTGGATAAGATGCAGAACGTGGTGCACCGCCCGACGGGATATCACCGCACCGTATACGTTACCACGTGTCTGTATGCCGTGAGATGCACGTGACTTCTCGTCCCATCCGTGGCCTCTTCGATCCGGCCGGAGCGGCATGCAAGATGGTTCTCGGCATGCACGCCGGACAGACCGATGGGTGTTTCAGGTGTAACGATAAGGGTCTCTCGTACCGTATACGGGACTTGGGGGAGGATCACGAGCGAGGGTGAACGAGAGCAAAGAGCCTAAATAGAGAGGCGACGTTCTAACAGCAACAGCGGTGGCTATTATTTCCGTTTATCAGAGGAAATGGAGGCACAAGCTTCTCATGAGCCTCTCTACTCAAAACGCAAAAGATTCCTCTTTTTTTTCTCTCATGGTTGCGCGTTGTTCTCAGAGAGGCTTAAAGCGGTAAGCACCGTGCATCAAGAGCAATCTGCACGACCGAGTGATCGCTTATTCGTATTGTGCAGATCTAACGAGAGAGAAAGAACGCGAGAATAAAGCGAACACAGAGAGAGAGAGAGAGAGAGTGTGGTAATCAGACTTTGTGGCCAGAGACATGGAAATATTCCGAACATTTTGCTTGTTTGGGATAGAAACCGCGTTAAAAGTTAAATAATGAGAATAACAAAAATTGATTTGAAATTGTTTTCGCTCTTTTAAAGAAGTATGTTTACGGAGATGGTTTATAATTATAAGGTAAGGTAATGTGTATGTGTGACACACATTTAGTAATAATAAAATCAATAATTATTATAAAAAGCGATTATTGTATTCATCATTCGCATTAATTACCTAAATCGTAAATAATCACATGAATAAAAGTTATAAAATCACGGAAATATGTATCACTTAGCATATTTTATTAGCATAAAAAAAATGAAAAGAATATCACACGTGTCGGGTTAATTAAAAATGTTTTTATTCGTTGATCCATTATTTTTAAAATCACGTAGGAAAAAAAGGAATAAATGTTTTAATCGATTCGATACACTATATATATTTATTTAAATACGCGATTATAATAATAAGCGACTAATTATTCACACATTGATATTTTTCGCGTTATCGCCAAAAAGTCGATTTTCACAGTTCATTCATAATTCCACGTGCCACATACCACCTGTCGCGCACAGAACTGTCTTGTACTTTTCTGTTGGTGAAATATTTTTATCCGTTCGCTCTATCGGCAGACGAAACGCACATGCGTGTACTTTGAGTCATCGTATACGCATTATCAAGATCAATAAAGTGCCGGTTGCGGCACAGCGTCTGAAAACATTTATTTTACATAACATCCTCGCGTCAATAATCATACGAAAATAATCAAACTTTCTTTGCAAAATCGTTATGCGTGTGAAATGGCACTGACACATTTCGGTCAAACCGCACGATTCAATTATCCTTTAGCATCCTGGTGTAATTCGCATTAATGTAATTCCCCTCTGAATAATTAAGCAATTTGTTACTAATTTTTTTAAATTGTTTCTGTAAAACACGTGCCCACGTGTTGAATTACTCGATATTAATTTTATGTGAATTATGGGAGGATCATACTGATTTTCCATTCGACTCTATAAATCAATTCATTGCCATCATGTCATCGATACATACAAGGCATTTGTCTCCAGGAAAAAAAAAAGAAAAAAAAAATAGAAGTACAGCGAGTATTGAATACACAAACCTGTCAGATTTGTTTCTTTTTTAATTTCTCGTATTTCTCATATCGCTTTGTTGGTAGCATAGATATAATAACGTAATATATCAAAGCGATTATTTATTCTTATTTATCGTTTATCAATGATTCGAAAGTTTCTTATTTCTTCATTTAACTGAACGGTAGTTGAGAAAACTTTATTTATTGCCTAAAACACATGGAACATTTTTATTCAGAAGGCAGATACTCTATTATCTAATAATATTTTGCTAAATTGCTCACTAATCGACGTGCTATTGATGTCACCGATGCAGCATGTGTATTAGTTCATCAGGCCGCCATCACAGCGTACTATCCGCCCATCTCATAATCATTCAGGTCCTCGACCTGCCCCCTCCCCCTTCCCCTCTGTCTCTCTCTCTTTTTCGTCGCCGAGATCTACCTCATTTTCGCCTTTCGTTTAAACCGGTCCATACCCCCTTTTTCTCTTTCCTCAAGAACCACCGTCGCGACCTTATAATCTTCGTGGCGGTTAGATTCCAAACGGATGGAGGTGCCTTTCCGTCTGCGACGCGACGAGATTTCGACGTGCCCCGCGGCCGTCGTCGCGCGATGACGCGACGTTGTGCTACGTCTTCAGGAGAGAAGGGAGAAGGGCCTCGAAGATTCACGAGGCGTAGCGGGGATGCACGAATCTCTCTCTCTCTCTCTCTCACATCCGAAGAGGACCGGGGATGCATGTACGCTATGCAACGTTGAGAAGAGGCAGAGTGAGAAAGAGAATCGTGATAGGACAGAGAGAGGGATCTGACGCGGTGGACCTATGCGCAGGACGAGGATCACCAGTGGTGTGGTTTAAAGCGACGCAGGACGGAGTAGAGAACGAGGGAAGAGAGAAAGAGAGAGAGAGATTGGAACCAGAGAGGGGGGCCCTGAAAATCGACTGGACGTCGCCGCGTGCACATTCGTCGCGTTTTCACGGTCAGGCTTTATCGATCGGCGGCCTCGTGGAGGGAGGGAGGGAGGGAGGGAGGGCGAAGGAGCGGAAGGAAAGGAGTTTCGGAGTGCATCGGGAGGTCGTTGAACCCGGCCAGCCTTTTGGCAGCCGCGGCGCCCATAATGCAGCGATTGTGTCGCGCCCTCCCTCCTCCCCTCCTCGTCCCTCCCCTTGTGGTCCCCGCGCTTTCTGGTCTCGCAACGTAATTTCGACGGGCCTCCCTGGACAGCGACGTCTGAATTTTTTATTTCACGATATGTGCGACCGATAACGTACGGCTTAACGAGTGTTCTTCCCTTTCGGTCTCTCTCTCTTGTCCTAACGAATTTGTCATTGTCGCCGTCGCCATCGTCGTCGTCGTCGTTGTCGTCGTCGTCGTCGTGGTGTTGTTGCACCTCGCGCGCGATTCTGTTGGCCTAGGTCACCGATTCGAGTGTCATTTCGCGACGAGATAACGAGGCTCTCGTGCAGGATCGGAATAGGAATAAAGCTTGTGACAATGAAGATCTATTGATTTTGTCGATTGGTTTCAATTGATGATGATTAGATACAAGAAAGGATTACGTAATCGATATACCATTTTACTATAGGATAAATTATTGATATTTGTATTCTACAATAATAATAACAATAATTTTATAAATAACATTATTAGTAAAAGTGATGATTAGATACGAAGAAGAGATGTAATTGATATATTTTATTATAGCATAAAAATTATCTATATTTATATTCTACGTATCTTAATAAAAGTTTAATTCGGCATTGTTAGTAAAGTTATAAAATATGTTTAATATTTAAGGACTAAATTATAAATTTAAAATATAGATTTCATATAGATATTTTTAAACAGCAATTATCACATGTCGCAAATACGTTGATGTAATGACATTATTAAGCTTGATATTAAACCAATGTTGTCGTGTCATGCATATGAACGTTATCTTGGGAATTATAGCATTTAACACAGATGATGATTATATCTTTTGTATAATTTTTGAGTTCGTTTTTAATATATGAATATGCATAAATCAAATGGAAGACTTTTATGATCGACGTCATAGTTTCGAAGGTAATTCCAAGATAATACAAATACCATTCGTGTTTATTGTGATACTGCCAACAAATTTGCTTACGAGCCGGTCTTCGGCGTTACCATATCGCTTGATAATCATATTCTTCGAGCAGAGCCTTCAATATACTTCTCGAGTTCAACAACCGTGTCCGATTAAGGAGTATATTACGAAAAATTGGCAATTCTTGTGATTACCGTAAATCATTATACGGGGAGTTTGTGATGCACGCATAAATGATTCGAGCTGTAATTTTCGCTTCCTGGTCTGTACCGAATCGATCATACTGGTGTGCGCGCATCTCTTCGTCATTGTCGTCGTCGTCGTCGTCGTCGTCGTCGTCGTCGTCGTCGTCGTCGTCGTCGTCGTCGTCGTCGTCGTCGTCGTCGTCGTCGTCGTCGTCGTCGTCGTCGTCGTCGTCGTCGTCGTCGTCGTCGTCGTCGTCGTCGTCGTCGTCGTCGTCGTCGTCGTCGTCGTCGTCGTCGTCGTCGTCGTCGTCGTCGTCGTCGTCGTCGTCGTCGTCGTCGTCGTCGTCGTCGTCGTCGTCGTCGTCGTCGTCGTCGTCGTCGTCGTCGTCGTCGTCGTCGTCGTCGTCGTCGTCGTCGTCGTCGTCGTCGTCGTCGTCGTCGTCGTCGTCGTCGTCGTCGTCGTCGTCGTCGTCGTCGTCGTCGTCGTCGTCGTCGTCGTCGTCGTCGTCGTCGTCGTCGTCGTCGACGACGATAAAGGGTATAGTGTCCCGTTGAGGTAACCCAAGTTTACCCTAACTGAATTTTCTTACATCCCCTTCCATCTTGAAAATAAGGTAGTTTATTCGGATTTCGAAAGAAAGAAAATGAATAACTTGATACTGATAAAATGAACGGACGTAGTATTCTCGCGAACAGACCGGGCATTTACCGGGACTCGATAAATTAACAATAGACGAGAGGAGAACGGTGCGCCTGACTTCATCGGTTGATCTTAAAGGGGAAAAAAGAGAGTCATTGTCGTGGCACGAGTACTCCAATCTTTTCGGCACTCGGGGAAGGACGTAACAGGGGCCGTGCTATTACAGGATTCCTTTTCGGCGCGTTCACGCCCTTCGTGTGGTTTTTCCGCGCGCCCTCGTGGTGAAGAGAGTGAGACATACGTAGGGCAAAAAAAGAGAGAGAGAGAAAGAAGAGATAATCAAAGAGAGAGAGAGAGAGAGAGAGAGAGAGAGAGAGAGAGAAGAGATAATCAGAGAGAGAGAGGGGGAGGGAGGGAGGGAGGGAGAGAGGGGAGAGAGAGAGAGAGAGAGAGAAGAGATAATCAGAGAGAGAGAGGGGGAGGGAGGGAGGGAGGGAGAGAGGGGAGAGAGAGAGAGAGAGAGAGAGAGAGAGAGAGAGAGAGAGAGAGAGAGAGAGAGAGAGAGAGAGAGAGAGACGGGGGGGAGAAAAGGAGGATGAGAGGGGGACGCATGTGCGAGCACAACGATGTATTTCGGTGCAGCGCTCCATACACCGCGTGGAGGTCAATGCCCGTCCTTACTCCGGCTCAAGGAAGGAGCAGAAGGGCGGGAGGGTTGGCGGGAATGAAGAGGAGGAGGAGGAGGAGGAAGAGAGGGGGGCGTTTCGCGGTCGGGAGGGAGGCAGGGCGGCAAGGCGGAGGGCACACAGGCGCGGAGTGGAAAAAATGAACAAACATTCAATGAGAGATGGAGGGGAAGAACTGTCGAGGAACACCCCGGTGCGCACTCTCTCCTCTTTCCCCTTTTTTTCTCTCGCATTCTCTCTCTCTCTCTCTCTCTCTCTCTCTCTCTCTTCGCTCGTCATTCTTTCTCGACTGTCCCTCGGTTTCGCTTTATGATGCACCGCCGACTGCAACGACGGGTTTCTTACTCTCCTCCGAACGATTTCCTCTTAATGTCAAAACATGAAGCTCGACCGCGAAAGGTCTTCTTTCTCCTCCCTTTCTTATCCCTCCCTTTCTCCATCTCTCTCTCTCTCTCTCTCTCTCTCTCTCTCTCTCTCTCTGTCTCTCTTTCTTTTTCCGCGAGAATTTATTTCGAGAACACGCACGCCTATAATAAGGGCTCTTTGAGATCGATGCGCTAATTCCGCACGTGTGCTTCCGCGTCCAGATATTCACGCACATACGCACCTACAACGCATCTCACGTTTGCGCCGCATACGTCTATTTTTATTCCTCATTATGTAAACTTTTGACGCTTTGCCAACCGTGTTGTGTATTCCGATGTGATTCACTCGAGTCATCACTGGCGTGTCATCTTTCTCCCTTCTTCTCTTCCTCAAGATTGGTAACCTGCCGCGCTGGATCTCATGTTCTGCCGTTCTGTGCATTCGCAAGAATGCATATCTCGCCTCGCGAGGCTCTCTTTACATGAATGCCAGAATCTCACTTCTCGTCAGCTTCTATTGGCCGTTTGTATGCACGCGAGGTATATCTAAAAGTCCGGACGGCTATAAATTATGTGCAACGAGCCGACATCTTGTGCCCGTATCTGCATGTAAAATGGGTAAAATTCAATGACTTGGTGAAAAACGTATCTTGCACACGCATGCATTCTATCCCGTAATTAAAATCCATGCTCCTCGCTAATTGAACATTTTACAGCCACTCGAAATAGATAACGTAAGATACGTCGTGCGATAGTAACACGATCGTTTTTCAGAGATCCTATTATCGCACTAATTTTAACCGCGAAATCTCTGATCAGTCTGCTTGTCTCTTCAGCGAAAAGTCCTAATAATTCTATATGATACATTGCGTAAAATAATAAAATAATAATATATAAAATATTATAAATATTGTAAATATGTAATTTTACGGCAATAGAAATATTTCGCGTTACACACAAATCTTAGCGTTGTAATCCGCGAGATGAAAAACTTTCTCGATATAATTTATCGATGGAATTTTTTTAAAAAAAAAAAACACCGGCACGCTATCGGGTGCCTTGATTCTCGAACTGAAAGAATACGACGAACACGTAGCAGACTAGTTGCTTGTGCAACATTGATCAGACATCACGAGCGATGGCGGTCGTCGGTGGAAGAGTGGAGGAGTGATGTATGATTACCGACACACCAAAGGCGTGCTCGCATCCAGCACGTGTCATATCATTTTATTCCTTATAAATTTACGTTTGCCTGCGCGCTTGTAAAAGCGTATCGCCGTAAAAGCGGCCCCGGCATTTTTCCACCTGCCCGCCCATCCCGATGTCGACCGTTCTTATTCATGTTTCAGTTTCGAGGGTAGCGCATTAAAAAATCTATTCGGCCACCGAAAAGATAAAAATAGGAATATATAATTAAATACTTCGGTTTTTACCTCAATTTATTACGGTTTTTCCTGCTCTTTTTGTTTCTAATTTTATTGACTCTTTGTTAAGATTCGCGATTTGTTTACTTACATATTTCGTAATTTTGGAGACGTGGCAGCTCGACATCTCTCATAACGACGCGTAAATGCCGCGTAAACGCGCGCGTGTAAAAAGGCGAAATTCTTTTCCCGACGCGACGTAATCCGTATAACGCTTTTTACAAAGGACACTACTCGCGCAAACAAAGGGATATTAACGATATATTTCTCCATCCTTCGTGTCCGGGCGCCTCGTTATTCCCATCTGCCGGTGTTTACACAACAAACGTGCGAATATGGAAAAGGCGGTCGGGGGATGGTGATGTAAAAGGGAGAAAAACATCGCACCGCACGCGCGAGCGCAATATCGAGGTATCGACGGATTAAAAAGAAACGAGAAATACGTACCGGGCGCGTCGGCGCATCCGGTGACGAGAGCACGCGAACGAAAATGGAAAGACGTATTTAAGGTTATGCAATCATCATCTCTCCCCAGGGCGGACCCATTGGTCCTTCGTCCTCATTTATCGTTGCCATTAACCCACTGACATGGTGAAACAATGTGTCCTTCCTTCCCTTCCCGTTCGCTTATTTTTCATTCTCTTCCTCGAAACCTCCCCCTTACGTTGCACCCCCGTATATTTTTTGCTTTCGATAACGATTGCGATTCTGTTAAAAATCATTCGAAGCGGTTCTAAAGAATAGAATAATTTGGCTTTCTCCCTTTACATGTTTATTCTCTCTTACGTGTTTATTTATTTATCTTGTCATTAAAATATTGTGAGATAAGAAATATTCGCGTAACTTTTTCTATTATATTTTGCACCCATTATATTTTTTATTATTAAAAAAATTCTGTTTCTACAGAGAAAACAAAGTGTGCCTTAAGAAAATACGGGCATACTATGTAATAAATTACGTTGTTGCATGGATAATGCACATAAACAAGAGATATAATAATTAATGTAAACAACAAGATAAATAGATTTCATTCCTGTCACAGTCACAATTTCCATTCTCGTACAATATTTACTCAACTCAGCTCGATTCTTAGATAACTACGTTTTGAAAATCCATTATCGATATTGCTGCGTGTCACAACACAACCGGGCACTCGACTGAATTTGCGATGTCTATATATGAGACGAGAAAATTGTTCACTATAAATTCTTTCATATCAATCTTTACGTAACAAAAAGATATAATATAACTAAAAGATATAATATAAATGCACAGATATGTGGAAAATAGCAAACTGAATTTTTCCTCTTTCTCTTTCTCAGTTGTATCCTCTTTCTCTTCTCGGCTGCTTTCATTATGTTTAGATTCTTTTTTTTTAATTTAAAAACGTATTAGTCTATAAAAACTATAAAAAATATTCTTACTAAAAATTACACTTTCTATAATTATACTTTTTGTATTAGATACTAGGATATAATAATGATTAATATGAGAGAATTTGAAAAAAGGCACGAAAGCAGATGCAGAATCCCTCTCTCTCTCTCTCTCTCTCTCTCTCTCTCTCTTTCTCTCTCTCTCTCTGTTCAACTTTCGCGTACTGGACCCTCGTGAAAAATTAACGATCCTCTCTATTCTCACCACCTTCGTACAAATTGTGGAGAGTTCTCGGATCGGTAAGAGACGATTTCCGTGTGGAGCACTGAGAGTCTTCGCGCAACGTGAAACTATTTTCGAAGCTAGTTCCCCGTGGGAGCAAAGGATTAGGAAGCCTTAGACGAGGATGAATTATGAAGCCGGGCCCCCGGAACGAGGAAACGCGCGCACGTCACGCCGATGAAATCTCTCTGCGCTCACTCGTAACATTCTTCCTCGTTACGAACGGATTTCGCATATCTCGATTATGTCAGTTTTTGACCGATTTCGCTCTTTACGCTAACTGTAGCGCGTATCGATATATAATGAAGGATTTCGTCATTTAGGTGATTTTCAGATTGATCTCTTAAATTTTTTTCGAAGCCGTTAAAAAAATATTGAATAAAGAGTATTTGGAGATCAACGTTTAATCACTCGACTTTTAAAACTTATGAATGTTAAAGAAATTGTTTTTAAAAATTATTTGAAAAAATAGAAATAGGGGCAATAAATATATTGTGGAATATATCTGGTATGCGCGTTTGTACGGAGTTAATTAATCGGAGCGATAAAAAGAAAACGGCGACAGTTGTTGAATGTTTTCATTTGGCGTTTTCATTCGACATAACAGTCACTATTCCACTTGCAGAGAATAATTAAGGTCTATATCAATCAATTTTGCAGTACAGCTAATTATGATAATTGAGTTTTATCACACGCATGTTACATATTTTCAGAAATTATTTTCCTACGTATCTATTTCCACAATTGTTATATGAATTCTCTCTGTCTTTCTCTTTCTCAAAATATTCCTCTAGTCTAATTTGAAAATATAATTATCTTCGTTTATTTAATTCGTGTTCATTGAAAAGAATCGGGATTAAACTACAAATTTTTCACAGGATTATAATATACATTATTTATCGTGCGTGATTTTTAAACACATCTGCATGCTGATGGCTATAAATCACATAAATCTTTTTCTCTATTAAAAATATAACCCATAAATAATACCATGCAACAAAAGTCGTCGCATATCGCATATCGCAAGCTACTTTCACGAGAAGCCACGGCGAGATCGCTCCTAGTAAAGGTCATAATTCCAAGTTACAGATTATATATACATATGGTTTTATTTTATATATATATTATAATATAAAATATTATATATAATATATATATATATATATATATTTCTCTCCTCCGAAGGAGAAGAAACGAGCTTGAGGGAGCATTAGCCAATGAAGAGGGCGCCCAGTAGCGCTAAAACAATTTTCTGCACGTGCAATTATTCGCCGAGCGGCCTATTACGGCGGGAGAAACAACTGTAATGAATACGTTCATCGTGACCGCTCAGGTATCTAAGAAAGAGTATCCAACGGTAATATCCTGGACGTTTAGAGACTGTCATTATATTCGGCAGAAAAAATTGTGCCGTGCTGCGACACCGCGCCTGGTGCAATGCCGCGTCCCCCGGCAGTCGCACCAGGAAGCGAAGTCAACCCCCTCCCCGTTAAACTATCCCGTTATGCGCGGCGCAACTGCAATCATCTCACCGCTTAGGCACTTTCACTAGTGACCCACTGTTACACGACGTCCTGGCTCGTCGTCGACGAGCGTGTCCGCCTCCTCCACGTGTACGTGCAAGTATACGCATTACAATGCTACGCGGTGCCTATTCATGATTCCGCAGTACACACACACACACACACACACACACACACACACACACACACACACACACACACACACACACACACGTGACTGCAGATCTACATGCAAGTACATCGATACGCGCCATAACAAAGAGCAAAAGAGGATGGATTAGAACAGAATGAAATAAGTTTGGACTCGTTTTAATTTTTAAGCACGAGCACGAGTCTCTTTAGCACGAGACACTAAGAAAAAATTGCAGACAAAAATTTTATATATAGAAAAAAATCAATATCGTTAAATTAATAAAATAGTATCTGAGGCGAAAGATGATTGGAAAATAAAGGAATCGTATGGTGAAATCATATCGCGAAATACGTGGAAGTATTTTTCGCTTGTCGACAAATGTAAATTCATTAGAATTATATAAAGAATTCATGCATCAATCAAGAGTCATTGAAAAACTATGAGAAAAATGTATTTGTCAAAAGTATGAAAGAGTTACGTAAGAAGATGAGCAAATAATTATTAAATGCGATTAAATCAGTGCATCAATGAGAAAATACATGCATCAATAAGAAGATACTTGTTGCTAACAATATTTTTTATCTTTGAAAATTTTTCTCTCTTCTTTCGGTTTTAAATTAAATTAATTAGTTTCGATCAGTTACATGCATTGAAGGAGATTTTTAAGAATTGAGAATTGAAGAAAGAAGAGATCTTATGAAAATTGTTAGGGGATGGAGTTCCCCGACGAGGAAAAGAAGGATGCTGAAGAAGTGAAAGAGGCAGAAGAACGAGCCGACACGGGCTCCGCACTTCTTTTCGGCCAGCTCGACTTCCGCGTCACGATAGTCATGATCCTCGTCGCGGTTGCTCGATCACGAGTCGCGAACATCGAGCCTCGATAGTGATGTTCTGACAGAACTAGAGAAGGAACCTCTTACTCGAGATCGAATAGATTTGAAAATGAGAAAGAGAGGGGAAGAGAGAAAGAGAGAGAGAGAGAGAGAGAGAGAGAGAGAGAGAGATTTCGCAAAACGAGAAAAAGGAGGAATTGTGCGAAGCGAGAAAGGCAAAGCGAGATTTATTTCGCGTGTATTGGATTTGTTGATAAATGATGTATAAATCCTGATTTTATAAGTGATGATTCTCACGATAGAAATACATATATGCGAGTTATAATAAAACGAAAGTTGAGATGAGACTTTCACATTGAAATTTTAATCTCTAGATTAATTTAATTTCTAGATTCTAATCATATATTTTTATTTTCATTTTTGTATATTTATAATGATAAATTATACGGTAAAATCATAAATAAAAATTTCTTTATTTAATTCGACTACTACTTTGTTATAAATATGTATACATTAAATATATATTTATTTCCGTGTAAAATATCTCTACCTGTTGTGTCGCAACATGTTGCGATAAAACGTACATCGAGCTGATAATGTCAACTATGTAGCTTAAGCTAGAACCTTGTTGATAATAATATCAAGATTATGTTAAAGCGCTATACAAGACATTGCTTGACACATGTAGTATTACTCGCAGCAAGAATCGTCTCTTGCACAGATCTTTTCCAACATTTCCAACTGACATTAAAGATAATTCAGTTGCTTTATTTGATAATTACAACAAATTGGAGTTCAGTCCTTAACGGAGTGAACTTTTTCAACTATTTTTAATTTATTGATTTTATTTCGTATTTAGTTAATCACGCATTTGATTTGATATATACTCGATAACAATTTTGAGAACCTCATCGTGAAAATTATTTATATACACACAAGTCGTGTGCATTTAAATAATCATTGAAATCATTTTCTCATTATAAAATTTTTTTACAAACTTGAATTATTTTTTATAAAAATTTAATTAAAAATTTCGTAAATCAAATAGTACAACACGAAATACAGATTTTACAAAGATATTACGCATATTCAAGATATAAATCGTGAATGTCACTGTACGATGCCAATTCTTTATTTATAAAGCTATAATCTTTTCACTGAGAAACTTTTGTGAAAGACGATTGACTTTAACGATATCGAAAGACGTTTTGCAAAGTTATGCATTGCGTCTGTCGCGATATCGCTAGTTAAATTTATTGACTAATAATCAATGGCAAGTTAGACTCGAGAAATAATTTGTACTTCAGCGTTTCTACTGTCATAATTTTTAACTCGCACTTCATCGTACATTTTGCTTTTATTAAAAATAAAAATCTCAATCGAGAATTATTGTATTAAATTCGATTTTATCTTGCGCGTTCGATTGTAGTTTTCGTTACTCAAGTAATATGTTTAGTTGTTATTGTATGATTGAGGATTATCATAAAAAATATCTTAAAGTTACCATAACTAATAATTACATTAGAGAATTATTTCGCTTTGATTATACCTGCGATTACTTAATTTTCACCAATGAAAATACCACACGACGCTTTTCCTTACTGTCAATTCGAACAATTTATTGTGTCTCAATTTTATATAACATTTTTATATAACATTAAATCGCATTCATAATTTTATATAATACAATAAATTACATTCGCTTGTTTGATAAAAGAGCATGCAACGGAACTGATATTGTTTCATTTACTCGATCCTCCGCTTATCATATTTTAAGAGATTAATAATACCAAAAAACACTTTACATCAGGTAAGTTAATGAACTTAGCGAAAATAGCATGTTTTAATCATAATTTATATTTAAAATAGTTTCCCAAATTGGTACATGCAGCGTTTTATGGATATATCTTTTAACATCATTATTATTATCTCTCTATTATTTTTTACACTTTATTTCGCACGACAATAATAAAAAGGATTTTCTACATTTATAATATAAAGATTGCTATAATTATAATTATTATTCATTATTTCGGAATAAACTGCATCAATATAATAGAATCTAGGATTAGTTAGAAATGGATTTTTTAGAGATCTTTTCTTACCTTTCTATTAAATTCATTTAATTTACAATACAATTTTATTTTCACACTAATCATGTATGAGACTGAATAATAGATATGCAATATGTTTGATATATAAAATATACTGATCGCGCAGGAGTGCATCACAAATCATTGAATACGGAAGAACTACGCCGAGCATGTCATAAATCCGCGCGAGCATTAAAACGTCCATCAAATTTTCCGTTGAAGACGCATATCACTCTCCTAAGATTCCGTAAAACCTTTCGTTGAGGAAAGTACGCATTTACGTTCGTGAGAAGATAAAATGCATTAAATGCGAGTGTTCGAGGTTCAATCAGGGCCGATGTTTACGTTATCTTAATTGGGACGATTATAAACCAAAGAAACTTTAATCCTTCAGATGCGTTTTGTCTTTTCAATATTGTGTTTCTAAAATCGGTATTATTGATAAAACAATGATTCATGAAAATAATCGGAATTTTTTCATTGGAACTTTTTCAGAATAAAATATATATAAACATTACACATTACAGATATATATATATATATATATATATATATAAATATTAAAAAAAAATTACTTTTTCAATAGCAACTCGGGAACATTTGATTCGCGTATAAAAACACATATTATAGAAATGTATAAAAAAAAAAATCGAGATTCAAACTGCTTGATTACATTTTATTAGAATTTATAGTTATACTATTAGCGGAATGATAATTACTTTACAAATATTCCTACCTTTCTCGTATAGATGAAAAATTACGTAGATATAATTCTTCCTCTCCGTCAGACTTTTATTTCTTTTCTTTTCCTTTACGACGTCACCTTAGGCCGACCCTGGGCCCAACCTCCCCTCTCGTCGCGTATGTACCTGACCCATGCAAAGTGCGGGTCTCGGCGAGACCATGATCGCACGCAATGTGCATAAATTACGTTCAACGAGCGTGCACACACAGAGCGAACGGGGTAACGGCGTATATTCCGCAGTCGGCGTTCCGGCGCAGCGGTGAAAGTTGCCCGAGGTCAACTTACGAGCGCGCAACTACGCGCACTTCTCTACGCACGATCGCGGTGCGCCCCGGTGGACGCGCACGTGCGTGCGTGCGTGCGTGCCTCTTTCTTATCGCGTTTTAAGCCTTAGGCATTCGAAACATAGGGAGGGTGTCAAAGGGACCTCGGGAGTTGTGTTGATTATTCACACTTACGTCCGTATATGGTCTGCGGGAAAATATTATCGCGACTGAACAATTCAGTAATAAAGAGGTAATAGAGGGTAATAATAATTATATTATTTAAATATTTTAGTGTGCCGTGAATATGAATTTTTTTTTTTTTTTTTACCGTTTTACTCCTCGTCTCCTCGTCGTTGTACAATCGTGTACATTTTTATCTTTTCCCATTGACGTTCGTAACTGGACCTTTAAAAATAAATTGCGCCGTATTATATTGTACTAATTGCGATAGGGACCGCAAATTTTTATCTACTCGTTAGTTTTAACTCTGTCTCTCTCTCTCGCCCATTCATCGTTATGTGTATTTTATTGCATTTTTATTTTTTTCCCACTTCGCTCTTTATTTTAATGTAGCGTTACTTTATTATGTATCAAAATGTAATATCTGTGCCTTTAAGTACGCATAAAAATATTATTCTATTTTAAATTAATGTTTTTAAATAAAATACTTTTAAATACTATTTGCTTTTTCATAAAGTTTATGTATTTTTAGATTATTTCTCTTTTTTTCTTTCCTTTTTCTATGTATGTAATCTTTCTCGGATGTTTTCTTTTATTACTATTTCGTTGCTCGCCTCGGAAATGAGGATGCACAACTCTGTTTAGTTGTTCGTGCATCTCTCGCTATGTAAATCGTGCTATCAGAAAGAAAACGAAAAAGCAGCTACCGTGTGCCTGTCACACAGACATTTGAAATATGATCGCATAACAACGGAAAACTAGTAACTAGATGTTATCACTCTGATTTCAAAGATAAAAATTCATACATGGAATCAAGATTGCTTAAAAGTTTTTGCAGCATATCTAAAAAAATTATTTTAACATGTTTTATAGTAACTCTGACAATAATAAAATTAAATGATTAATAGTTACAACAGGAAAATGGTAACAATTTAATTTTTAGATCGGATTAATCATTTAATAATTTTTTTTTAATGTTCAATATATATTTTTTTAAATATTCCAAGTAAAATATTATAATTTGATGATAACTAATTTGAATAACAAATTGTTTCATGTAGTATTGTACGTTTCATGAAATAATATAGAAATTTTTAAAATTAATTTTTGATAGAAACAATTAAATAATTAAATTAAAATATTATCCAATAATTTATTTATTTATATCATACTGAAAAGAAATCAGTATTGTGGAATAGAATATATTTTAACAAGCAAGGAACGTCAAAACGTCTGATTATCACGACCATTAGTGGATCTTCCTGAGGTTCTTATCAGTCAGTCAGCTGACCGCTGTGGCAAGGCCCACTGTCAATTCTCGTACTTGTTATCCGAGAGGAAGGAAAGCGTGGTTGAGATTAAATTCCTCAGCCTTTGCAAGGTTTAGGTTAACACGCTACAAATCATCTGCGACATTGTCGATTTGACACACTACATGGAGTAAGTAACTGTTAGTCATTCGCGTGATCAAGGATAACATGAAATTTTTCTAAGATTTTTAAATAATAAATAAAGATTTATAGCTGCGCGTCAAGGTTGTTTCTAAGTTATCATAAATTCTTTCAATAATGTTCAATAGTGTATTAATAATGTATTGGCGAGACGGATTCTAAAAATTGTTCAGGCCTGAAATGTCTGACGCCAAAATACCGCGCGGCGAGAATGTCTCGCGCGCGTTTTCTCGCAAAGGCGATGTCTCAATTATCTTGTTTCAGAAAAGAGAGCGTCATCGTATCGAGCCGCGTCGGGGAAGGTACGCGTTTTTTAAGATGAAAGTCTGGCTCTCTCTCTCTCTCTCTCTCTCTCTCTCTCTCTCCGTCTCCCTTGAACGAACGCGCTGCTCGAGGGGGAAAGGGAGTGGAGGGAAAGAGAAGAACTGTCCGTGACACCCCCGACGGAACGAACGATGGCAACGCGCGTTCGGTTCCTTTTTTAACCGCGGCTGTGCTTTTTCTCGCCGGATTTCGTTTGGCTTTTAATAACTCCCACGCGCAAACGGCGACCACATCCGTGGACGCCGCGATTGGTACGTGACGCTATATGAAACTAACGCTGCACCAGTCAATGACCCTGGGAGTTTTAATGCCGAATCCGCGAACGCGTGGCCGGTTACTGTGTTTCGCGTCGCGGAATTCCTCCTCTCTCTCTCTTTCTCGCGCGCGCGATTCCGCGCCAAGATCTTCCCTATCGTCGACACGGTGATTGCGATTGCGATACGTTTGAAAGACGCTTCTCCCAGAGAAAAGAACGATCAGAAGCGATTCTTTACGACCTTACATTCTATCATTCTACAAACCTAAACATTTTGTTCAGATGGATCCGTTCCGTATATCGTCATTGGCACTAAATATTAAGGAATAGATTTAGAAGTTTTAATTACAGATATTTACGATTATAGATGTACATTTTGTATGCAGAAACGTTATTCGTGATTATTCTATATGAAATCTGAAATTTTAATACGTTCATGATTATCTGTCTTCGGCCGTCAGTGATATTTAAATATTTAGATGTTTAATGAAGATAAAAATACAAATATTTTGAAACTAGAGCAAGTAATAATGAAAAAAGACTTTTCAAATTGCTAAACAAAAATAAATCATAAAAAATTTAAAAAATTCCATGTAAAAAATTACATGGATTTATCGTAACGCTGGATGTATAAATATTAACTATATTCGTGCAGAATTAATCAGGAGGAATATTTAATTTTGAAGTACTTTATCTATTTCGTTAGTCAAACAAAAGTAGTACTATCTATAATTATTTTAATACTTTTATATATATAATAGCTTCATGACCAATTTTTTTCATCAAATTTTTTTTCCGAAAGACAATGCAGCACGATATTCTTTGAAAAATGTGAAACATTTTATGAATGAAATTGAATTATATAATGTGACATGTGTTTTACATGAGTTTTACACTTTAACAGTTACATCCAGAAATCTCGTTGAGATACAAATCGAAGATTCATAGGTCGAATATCAAGGAGGAAAGGGACATCGGCCGTTCCGAGAAACTGGGGGGATCATAGCCGAGAGAAACTCGCGGAGGACGTCCCGAAAGTCCTCGTATTATATCCCAACACGCCGGAACCCATTCCATGGGGGGAATTCATGCGAACGTCCTCATGGAAATTTCCGCTTTCCCCGATCGGGCCGTCTTTACGGTTCTTTTCGCGGTGCGCCTCCTACTCGTAAATTCTCTTACGTCCCATTCACTCGACGCGTCCGTCGAATCTCTCCTTTTCTCTCCCGCATTCTGATCCCCGCAGGACCCCGATCTCTTTCGTCCGTCCTCTCTTTCTCTCTATCTAGACGGTCCACCCACGCACGCTGGAACGTCGAAGCGTTCGTTCGCCGCTCGAGACACACGCGTAAATATACACGCGCCGGCCGTGGTTGCATTTCGATGTATTTTTACGCCCGAGTCATCGCTCCCACGGTGTATTTTTATCCGACGCGAGTGATATGTAACGAGCCTCCCTCCGATCAAGCGGAAGGGGCAGGGAAGGAGGGAGGAAGGGGCTAGATACTGTACCGTACCGTCGGCGACGCGAGGAAAAAAGATCGGTCGATTCGAGGAGATGCAGCATCGACGCGATGCGACGCGAAGCGAGGCGCATTCGCAGCATCTTCCGAGTCTAAAGACTCGTTCTTCCGATTTTCATAATGCGGAAATGAGAGGGAACAAAAATGTTAAAAATTGCAATATGTGTATTACGGATTAAAACCGAATAAAATTACACACACACACACACACACACACACACACGCGCGCACACACACACACACACACACACACACACACACACACACACACACACAAATAATCACTATTAAGCATATTTCATTTAATATAACATATTAAGAAAAAGAGAGAGAGAGAGAGAGAGAGAGAGAGAGATTTTTCACTTTGTTTAATTACCGATTGTTTTTAGCTAATTATACGACATTTCATTTAATCAAAATATTACTCTTCAATTATTTCGTTATTTTAATCGAGAGAGAGAGAGAGAGAGAGAGAGAGAGAGAGAGAGAGGGGTGGAAGAGGGAGAAAGAGAGATTCACAAGAAATAAAGTTTATTACTCTCGACGGCTCTGCTAAGTCAACACTGATTGTGTATAGTCAGATAAAGAGATTATGAATACGATGGGTTATGTAAGCAGAGAGAAACGCGCATTTCCTCCTCGTTCACTTCGCAGGAAATCCTTCGCGTGTACGATGCACTTCCTTCGAGGATACATAACGATCCTTTCCGCTTGTACACGTCCGTGACGACGGTGTTACATAGCCGGGTTATGGAAAACTTCGCCTCACGCGCGATTTGTAAACTGTCGAACTTTCCTTTCATATAAGCTTTGAATGTAACACGCCGGTCGGCCGTTGATTATAAATATATAAATTGCGTGTACACATGGATATTTTTTTCCCTACTTATTCTTCCGATAGGTCAATTATTTAATACTTGGCGATCATTAAGTGATCAATATAAAAACTAAGTATAAAAACTAAGACTGATTTAATAATTTTAATTTTCACTAATCACAGTCCAATTTTTAAGATCTATTACGGGGATAATATCATGGAAATGCTGCATTTTGTTGTTTTAATCGTCTATTTATTAAAATCTGTTAAAATAATGGATTGAAATTATAAAACGAAAAATTCAAATGATTGCCACAACGGAACATGACGATTTAATGTTGTACCGAATCGTCACCGTTTATCAGTACATCCGAGATAACTCTTTCCGAGAGAAAGCGGCTTCGATGTCGATGACCTGAGACATTACGTAAGATCATGAAATTGTTGCAACAATTAGTAATTGGCATTTCATGCATAGAGATAACGCGTTGAATCGCTGGAACGTCGTGTTGCTCCAACGTAGAAGTAGCAGTTATATAAATATAATTGCTATTATAAAAGAAATGTGTGATTATCACGATCGGATTTTTATGACCATGTACATTTTTACTCCAATCGGTAAAACCAATTTCTTCTCTCATGCTCGACGAGAGAGATAGAGAGGGAGAGAGACAAATTAGCGATAATCTCATATCTAAAATAAATTAATTCGACAATTCGAGTTATGTGAAACAGGCTGAAAAGTATTAATATAAAAAACGTAATTCGAATCGAATTATCGATTCAGCGCGCTTTTTCACACACAAGCGGGTACACTTTCTTTACGATTATTCTGCGATCGGAAAGCTCGTTCGTGCTACATTTTAGCGGAAGGACACTTTTCGAAAATGGCGAAAGAAGTTCCGTGTCAGAGCGTATCAGAACGCATCTGCGGGAACGTTAAAAGGCACCGAGTCGGCGTGCACGCGGCATATTTCAGACGCATCACGGCCAGATGCATTTAACGAAGTTAACGTTATATTCGCCGGATGCGAAAATTCGAGAGCGTCCGTGCGAGCTTGATTAAAATTCGATGCACGCTGACGCATTAAATTCGGCGGTTTACGCGAACGAACGCGGCGCCCAAAGATTCGTCGCAATTTTTGCTTTTTTTTTTTTCGCGCGCAGTCGCCGTCGTCGCCGCGGCTAAATTAGTTTCGCAAGTCTGTTGCCGGGATGAAGAGAGAACGCCAAAAAAAAAAGAAAAAAAAAAAAAAAAGAAAGAAAACAGAGCGACAAAAAAATTGCGCACATCCCACGCCGGCGAAGCCCGGCACCTGCGATTCATTCCTCGGAAGACATTGACCATTAAGCGAGCGTTAAAGCGCTGAACGATTCGCATGACTGCTTTAGATCGAACGACTGGACTCGTATACGTTCGGCGAAAATTTAATTTCCATTTTGATACAGCGTGAAAATTCTTTCTGAACTTAGGATGTAAATTGGAATTTTATAAAAAAATTTCTCGACGGTACTCGCTGCTTTAGACGCGTTCTATAAGTTGGAATCCTGAGATCTCGGTAATCTTAGATTTTTTTTTCTCTTTCTCTCTCTCTCTTTCAAAATCAAGATTCCGCTTCATGTATTTCCGATTTAGTTAGCGGCTGAAGCGAGCTACAGACTCCGGATGACGTATTACTTTGTGACGTAGTATTTTGGTGACGTATTATACACAGATTTAGAAGAACTACTTTTTTATAATCTTATCGATTTTTATTCTTCTTTATTATATCAGAATTATTATCCGATTATTTATATCTTTATTTACTTTGGATTTTTTTAAAATGAGAACGCGGATTAAATGTACTTTCCATTTTAAAAGTATCGAGTCTTTCTTGAACCCGATCATGAAGTCGACGTCGAGGACGTACATAAACCGGGACATAAATTCGGTGCAGTCCATCCGTATCACGACCTCCGGTATTTTCTACGATCGACCGTCCGACCGACCAATCGGCGGCCCCCCCACCTCGTTTTCCAATCCGCAGCCGGCGATAGATTCGCGGTCCCGCTGCAGCGGATGCAGGACGAGAGTAAACGAGAAAGAGAGAGATAAAGAGAGAAAGAGGGAGAGGGAGAGAAACGTGGGAGGAGAGGGGGAGGGCATCGGGTGCATCGTCCTCGGGGAGAAAGTCTGTTGCAGCGGCGTAATACGTGATCTAGCCCAACCTAACCGAGACGGATGATAGCGATGGCGTGCACCTAAGGCTCGGGATAAGATTGGCCAGGATTGGATCTCGCTTAACCCACTGTCGGCCGACAGGAACGACGATGAGGAGGTTGTGCAACGCCGCGGTGTAAAGCGGCGCGAGCGCCCCGAAGCACGAAAAGTGAAAATGGTAGCCGTCCCGCGGAGCAAACTTTATTGGGAATTTTTCTAATTTTTCTATTCGCGAGCCCAATAATGTATTCCACGATCGGCTGGCATCTCGCCGCGAGCGAGGATATTTCTGCGATCACGAGAAAAGCGGGAACGTCGCGTTGGTGGCTACATCGACAAGCAGCAAGAATGTTATCTCTTATGGTCTGACGTCGTCCAAATTAATCTCAATTGTAAGAAGATAAATCTTCCTCCCCCGATTATCTTCTCTCGAACGAAAAGTTTGGTCACTGTCAGTTCGAGCTGCGAGTTATCGCGAATGACAGCCGGATAGACACGGAATCAAATTAGACAGTTAAATTTTTATTGTGAATAATTTATTTCTGTGATGATCTTTCAAATATTTTCAGATATATATATATATATATATATATATATATATATATATATATATATATATTAAGAAAAAACTGAAGAAAAAAACTATTTCGATTTCCAATATATTTCCGATTTCCATATATTTTTCTTGATATCGCACATATCCTTGCGCGAATATGCGCGCCGGTTTATCACGTGTCTCGCATGCGGGAACAAAAGAGTCCATCTCGAAGGAGCAGAAATGCGGAGGTGCTATCGCACCTGTAACCTAGTTAATTTTAATAGATCGTAAAAGCCGGCTCGAGCATTGTTCCGTCCGAGATGCGACGGGGCCGATAACGTGGCGTTTTCGTAACGCGCAATACACGGAATCGCCACGGATCCGGTCGAGCCTGTCAATTGCAGGGCGATATCCTTAAACGCGGCGCCGCCGCGCCGATTGAAATCGGCGATAAATCCGGGCATCTGTTTACGTGCCAACTGTGCGAGTAATGTCATGGCCCGATAAGGCCACGCCCCTTCGTACTGAAGAATTGCTAAAAATCCCCGCGATTTGGCGGAACCCTCGAGGGATAAAAAAAATATTAAAATTTCTAAACAGTGGTTCTAAACAATCTTGTAAAAAATTAAAAATTTTTTATATATATAAATCATATATATTTTATCTTTCTGAATTTTATAATTGAATTGTATAACAATTATTTCGACTTTTTTAAGAAGCCGAGATAATATACGTCACGAATTTGTCTTGTTTGATAAAAAAGATAAGATATCGTTTATCAACTAAGAATGTATGTATCATATCTCGAAATAAAAATATGTTATCAAAAATATAAAAATTTCGTAGATTATTCTATTATTACATCTGACTATCTGCGTAAAATTTGAGTTACGTTTACAATTTTCTTATTGATTTAAGTTATTTAATTTTTTTGTGTATTTTAATTCTTATGTAAAATCGTGTTTTATAGTACTTGCAAATTTGAGAATTATAAATTAAAACAAATTTTTTATATACTAATAAAACTTTAATATAAATATTCATGCAAAAGTTCATTTTAAAAGTCCACTTATTTTAAAAGTCATTTGAATTTTTAAACAAATCATCTAAATAAAATTGCAGCAAAATATGCGCTACATAAATTATATATTATAAAAAATTATTCATTGTTCTGATTTTGCTTGAGTTGTCTTCAGGACTACAGGTATTCAAGACTACTGATTAGAAAAAAAAGAAATCTACACGGAAAAAAGAAAATAGCCACCATAGCTATATTATGTTATAATATATGGATAAATAATATTTATTAATATTTAATATAATAATTAATATTTAATTGTGATACCTATATTATTTGCTATTATATTTATGTATCAGGAGCAACAGCAAATCGTTTTGTTCTAGTTTCTAATACAGTAAATAGAGTAGCAAATAATATAGATATCACAACTACGATATTAGTTATCCATATATTACAACATATATACATATATATATATATATATATATATATATATATATACAACTACCGCATGCAGTTTTAGCAATGGCAGCCACTTTTCTTTTTTCCGTGTATAAGAAACCTGAATTTTTTTTAAATTTAATTTCAATAATATTTTCCGTTTTGGCATTATATAATTGAATAGCTTTAATGACAGTGTAAAAAAATATTTAGTTACGAGGAATCTGACTGGAGAATCAAATTGCTCAATTTGGACATAAAGGAAGATGTTCGAAATTTCTTGCGAGCCGCAATGGGAGGCCATCTTTTCCCGCCTGAATCGCCTCACGAAAGTCAATTAAGAGTCCCCGAGAGTATATGCGATATTGCGAACGTTTTGCGTAACTCACGCATCTTCGCGAAGAAAACTTTCTCTTCAAGTCAAGACCATAAATACGACGTGTACCGCGCACGTGCGAGTGAGCGGATTTCCGCGATCGTCGGCAGAATTGCGCGATCCTTTTGTCGAGTATCCGCGCGAGATGAAGGGCAAATCGTTTCTGTGAGAAAATAAGAGAATAAACCCCGCCGAAGTACACGACTTCGAACACACATTGCAATTAATGTTTTGCTGTAACTGTAATTCTTTGCTGCCGCATCTGTCTTAGTCGTATCGCTAGTATTTTTCTGTGAATCTTCGTAAACTCGTATTACTTGTATTACTTTTTTTTAACTTGAAATGTTTATTACGAATTACACATTTACCTGTCTATTATTTTTAATAAAATATTTAATCGCGTGTTTTAATGTGTTGTAGTGATTTATGTGATATTTGATATTACACATTGATTTTTCGTTTAGAATGCAAAGTCTAATTGTAAATAAAATTTAATCAAGATAGGAATTTTATCAAAGAAATATAAAAGAGTAAATATATATATATATATATATATATATATATATATATATACTATTTTTGCATAGAATAAAACCGTTAAGCAAAATTCTTAATATTTTCTTGTTTTTTTCTTGTAGATCTGTTATTTTCACGCAATAATCTTAATCATAATAAATTTCGATATGTAAACTTCAATGTAAATAATAACAAGTTAATGCTTAATAGCTAATAGCTAATATTTATTTCCGACTTTGCCGACAAGACAATCGAAGAGATTACGCATCTATAATAAATTGTATACGTCTATACGTAACTATGTATCGCGGAAATGTTAGGTAACCAGTCGATATAAAGATACGAAAAGTCCAACTCACACTGGTCATATGTAAGTTATTGCGGTCTCGAGTGAATATGTCGAAGAAATATCGGTCGAAGTCGCCGACGATAAAGTCATCCAAAGAGACAGTCGCGGAGAATTTCCTTTTAATGAACAAGACAACTAAAGATGACAACTAAAGATGCGGAAGAGAAAGATCTTCGCCGACGGAGAGAGCGTGGCATAGTAGACAGCGCACTAATCTACTATGCCAGAGGTCCTAAGTTTTGATTCTCGGCAGAGTCAAAAATATTTACGCTCGTCTTTCCCCTCGGAAGGCAATGGCAAATCTCAGACCGAGAGATAATACGCTGCCATGAGCGTCTCTCTACCAAAAAATTTGCCGTTCGGAATGCCGACGTTAAACTATGTAGATCCCATAGTACTTATGTACAATCATCGTGCGTCTCACAGATATACGAAGAGAGATCACCACGGAAGGGATATGATTGTCGTCTACTTGCATTAATTGAAAAACTTATGCAAAAGTAATCCTTTTTTTATTTAAAATTTTTGCATGCATCCTATCGAGACTTCGAAATAAATTACAGTGCGCTTTCAGATCTCTGCGAGGATGCACCACTGAGGCGGAATGATAGAATCGAAATTGGCGTTTAGAAAGTAAGAGTAGCTCGAGGATACTGATTTTTATTGGCCGCCACACACGCGCGCGTGTCGGCTTTTCACTTTTATTGAAGCCTGTCATGTGTTTTTTAATATTACTAAAGGTCATTGATCTTCCTCGTCATTTTTTATCCTTGCAGAGATACATCTCTGCAATTACATTGATATACACGAATAAATAAAGAAAGACTTTTATTAGACGAAAATAAAATATTTATATTTGTATATGATGTAATCTACTTAACATCGTTTAGAAAAAGATCATTTAAATATGTTATTAGAGCTTTTCGCTACAAAACTACTTTCTCTTTCTATTATGAAAGTATTATCGTAAATGCTTACTCAATCAATAAAAAATTAATTTTTTACCGCCTTCTTCAAGTGTACATTAATCAACTTGCATATAACACAAGTGTAATAATTTTATAATAACAATATTACACTTACGTTACATTACACTTTCGATGTAGAATCAATCTCAAGATACCTCAAGTTAATTCCTATTTCAAAATAGAACCGTACGAGAAATATAATACATATTTATGAAAAATAACATTAATATCCCTTATTATTTCTTGTTCAAAAAAATTATTAACCGAAAATTAACCGATCATTTTTAAACCGGTACATTTGCACGTGTAATTCAGCGCGAGCATGAGAGCTATCACAACCGCATGCGAGCGAGCGTCGAACGCCAGTGAGAGCGGCCTCGCGCTCTCGGCAGGCCGCGACTCGCTCAAAGGAGGTGAAAGTCTGGTAGGCGCCATAATCACTGGTACCACCACCACCATCACCACCACCACCACCACCACCACCACCACCACCACCACCACCACCACCACCGCCACCACCACTACCATCACCGTCTCCAGAACCATGAACTGTCCGTCTAGCGCGGCGGGCCCGGCGCGGGCCTGGGATGACCCGGGGTCCGGTCCCGCGACGGCGCATCGCCCGGCGAATGGCGTAACCTAGATGAGACCGAGACCCGTTAACTTGTACTCACGATACCGCTAGCTCTAGCGGCTATTCCGAGCCAACGGCCAGCGCGTATGCGTCTAGACCGCCATGCCGTGCTCTTCCGGGGTTTCCCTTTCCGTCTCGTGACTCACGAAGGAAGGCGCGAGACGCGCGCGAGAGGAAGCGGCGACATCTAATTCGACCGCTTCCTTCGGGAAGGCCGGCGAGCGGAAGGACGTCTAAGGCCGGTCGCCTCTCAATGATTTCTGACCAATAATTGCACAATTTTTTATTAATTATTCTCGTGCTGTTTTATATGTACGATTTAAAATGTTACGATTATTTGCATTTATCTCTCATATTTTAAATATAAAAGCAGTTTTGTGAATTTATGATGGATTATCAAAAAATTATTTTATGTTGTTTAATATTAAATATATATATATATATATATATATATATATATATACAATATGTATATACTTATTAAATATTATTTTACATAGTTAAGTTACAAATAGATAAGTATCCAGGTAGAAATTATTTTTTTAATCAGTGAACTAGATTATAACATTTTCAATATTTAATACTGAAAATATTTTAAATATTTTAAATATTTTAAAATTCTTTCCACTACATTACGGTCTTTCTTTTTTTTCCGTGGATTTTCTCTGTATAATTCTGTAAAAGAAAAAGAAAAATATCGAAATGTTCGAAACTGAAAAACCGAATGGAACTGAATAGAATTAAATTAATACTATAAACTGCCGTTCTTAAGATTAAGATAAATAAAATATTAAATTGTACAATATTTTTAGATGAATAAACTAACGATTAAAAATATTACAATTTTTATCGATATACTTTTTAAATAATGAATTATAAAGTTGTTGTTTTCGTATAATTTCTTATTCATATTCTTCATTCTTCATTCTTATTCTTATAATTTCTTTTTCAGGTAAAAGAAGGCAAAATATATAATGTAAATTCATAATATATAATGTAATTAATTTATTATTTAAGTATATCTATTCTTATATACTGCTTTATATATTTACAATGCCTATTTTACTGTATTTTTCAACTACTTTTTATACCTAATTTATTTATTTTGTTCAATTCAAATATTGCTCATTTAACTTCACCATTATTCATGCTATTAAGATCTTTATAAAGCTAAATTGTGCTAAAGTCGATAAACCTGAAATACAAAATTGGTTCTCTAATTTGCAGTGACGATAATAAGCGTAGAAATAAGTCAGTACAAGTATCTGGCACGTTTTTGTATGAACTCCCGAAAACGATTTACAAATCGATTTTACGATTTTATGATTTCGTAATTATTCAGATAATTTGGCAAGTTGAGTAAGCAGTGAAAATATCAAGTTTCAAAAATGTACATTGAAATTTTCTTAAATGTATTTTGTTCTAACAGAATTTTAATCTGAATTTAAAAAATTAAGAATAAAACAGTTATTGTATTTTCCTGGCTCTGGCCAATGCACTATGACGAAAATTCAAAACATCTCTCTCTCTCTCTCTCTCTCTCTCTCTCTCTCTGTACTGAAGTCGGCTTTCTTCTTTTTAAGCTTTCAGGACCTCCCGCGTATAAAAACACTTTCGTCCGGTGTTCCACCACGTGGCGTTTACTCGTCCGGCCTTTCTCTCCCTCGTGTCTTTGCCCTCCCGTCGGATTGCCCGCAGGAATGCATGATAAAACCATCGTTTCTGTCCATCTTAGGGGGGCTTTACACGACTTCACTCTCGTAATGCCCCGCTTAAGACATTCTGACGTACTCCGAAATGCACACGCAATGTGCTCCTTGGCTGGTTTAGAAATAAACGCGAGATTGACGATTTACGATGCAAAACGTGCTACTAGAGAAACGAGAATTATCGAGCTAGGAAATTGGTTTCTCTATGAGCGCCGCGATTAAACGATTAAAGGAAACAGCGCAAGACCAGTTTCTATAGATCTACGATTCTAAATCCATAATGAAATTAAATTAATTAAATTATACATATAATGCTGGGATGTTTTAGAGAACAGTTAATTATATTCCAGTGTTTCATGCAGAAACGCAATGGAAACTATGTATAAAAATTATTTGATACCCGTGGAGATATTTAATTATCAATTATCATTGAATCTGTCATTCTCGCTCTTAATAAGCCGATCGATTTTATCTCAAGCGAACAATCGTTCAATTGTGTCCTCCACCTCGAATCTTATTCTGATTTTACTTTATGGTCAACAAACGGCATATATCGCTGATCGGACAAAAACGAGCTGTAATTGCAGCCAGCGTAATGATCATTCCGCATGCGTTCGACACAAAAACAACTTTCTCACGATTGGCAGTCGTCGATAACGAGCGCCGCTTAAATCGCCTATTATGATTCCGGTATCGAGGTGATCGCGATAACGATAGACAATAAGGGAGTAACGTGTACTTTGAGCTCTGTCTGTACTGTCGCTAATCGGAAAATAGGCCCGTGCGTTCCGTGATGTGTCGTACAAATGCCTCGTCTTTACGGGAATCGACGGAGCGTTACCCGGCGGGGAGCTTAACTATGAGAGAAAAGGGATCGAGCGAATTTAGAACGGAGTTCCCCACTGCTGGATTTAAGTATCCCATCGGGAGACTGATTCTAATCATTACACGATTCTATTCGGTAATACGCGCATGCGATTTTTAAATCAAACATAATCGAAAATCAAGATCTTATATGCTTAGAAAATCGATAATCACTGGCCTGTTCTTTTATACATACATACACATATATATATATATATATATATATATATATATATATAAAATAACATATGATATGTATTTTTAAATAAAAACGCAAATGTAATTATTTTCTTGTCGCGTAATAAATTTATAAAAATAAATCTTATTACAATAGATTTATACAAATTAGTCACCTTTTTATTTGTGCTAATTTAGCATTATAATTTTTTATTTATCTTTTTATATATATATATATGCAGCTTTATTTTGTGACAAGTCCCAATGTCGTTTCTTTCTGACTGAAATCGACAATATCTCGAAATATGCTATAATTAGTACGTAGAAGATCTCCTACGGGATTTAATCGGATTTGGTATTGGTGCAGCTATTGTTATCGCGCTATTCTTGCGATAGAATTCGCAATTGTTCCGAGCTCATTATAATCTTCGTCTATATTTTCTCAAACGGAGCTTATTATTGTGCGAGTAACGCGTGCGAATCCTCGAATATTTTTCTTAACATGTGCAGAAAAACCGAACATATTTCTATTTATATTTCTTTCACGCCCCCATATATACGCCCACGATACAGGCTATTAAAATCTATCTCTTATAGCCGACAGAAGATGCGATTCCCATTTCATTTTATCTTACTATAAATGCATTATACAGAAATATATACAAAATTCTAAAAAACCATGTATTTTTAATTTTTGCATATATTTCCGTGCATTTATAAAGTGACGATTCAATTTTAACGCGGACCGCTTACAGAATGAATAAAAAAAATACAGTCGCGTCCGTTTTCCGCTTCTAACATTCACATTCGCAAAGTTAATTGGCACGAGCTGTGACCTTACCGCCTCTCGGCGCAACCTACGAATACCGATAAGATCCGCGCGCGACAAGTACGTTCGATTGCTACACCCGCGCGCGACAAATGGCTCAAAGTAACACCATCCACGCCAGCGATTGCGACATTCCTGCATACGTTACGGGGGAATGGTATTTCAGCTCGTCACGAGTCATTTCCCCTCCTGGCATACAGCGCGAACGAACGGAGCGGCTCCGCGGTAGCGGCCGCACCGGCACTCGTCCCTGCGATATGGATGACGATTAAAAATAACGGCGCGGGGCTTATAATAGCGAAGCGAACGACGAATTGCCGACCGTGATAAAAGGGACGCGTGTTGTCTGTCAGAAGATGGATAAGGAAGATTGAGAGATCGGTTATGAAGTTTCTTCGTCTTGAAAACTGCGAACTGCGAGCAAAGTGAGACTTTGTCTTGTCTTTTTTTAGATTCGACAGATTATATTATAGCTTTGGTTATATGGACTATGGAAAACAATTTGATTGCTAAAAATTAAAAAAAAAAAAAAAACACTTAAAATTTATTTTTTTTTTTTTTTTTTACGTGAAAATATTTCTGTACAATTCTGTATTGTACTGGCGATAATGCACAATTCCGATATTTAATTATTGACGCGTCAGTCAATTTATCAGAGCTCTTCGTAAAAGTATTTACCAATGAAAGTATTAACAATGGCAAATATGATAATCTCATCACAAAAGTGTAACGTAACGACGTTCTATAAAAAGGTTTATCAACTCGATAGATAGCACAAAGCACAAAGATTTAATCGGTATTACGCGATAGTATTAGATGGAGAGAGAAGAATGAAACATATATTCTAAACACAATGGATATATATATATATATATATATATATATATATATATATATATACACTTACATACACGTACATACTGCATAAGAACGAGATAACTTGGAAAAATATAAAATATTAAGAGATCAATAACATTATCGATATCTTTGTCATGAATTTATGGAAGAATAGAAAACTGCAGAAGAACAAGCATAAACGACACAAAGACATGACATGAAATGTGTATTTAATGACAATAATTTGTAATTATAAAGTAGTCAATAAATACGAAATTCATGCAAGATGCAAAATAAGAAGCAAATAAAGTACACAAGTTGAAATTAACGAGTGTAAACGACACGATTACATGTACGCTATTAACGAAGATAATATAAGCGATTATAAGAAATAAGCTGTTAATGAAAGATAAGTGGGCGTACACGTAACGGAAAACTAATTTTCCATCTTAGGTTAGTAACATAAGAGAGACGATTTTATACAATTATTATCTAACTTTTCAAGCATACTAATTCCTAAAGCAATTACATAGCGTGGTGCTTCGTGATTACAGTAATATTACAATTACGGCAAGGTTGGATGCGCTTTTAAGAAAATTCGAGAGGAACAGACTCCGCGGTTTTGCATCGCAAAGCCGGTAACATCGCGGCGACCGCCCCGAGCGTGGCGCGCGGAACAACCGTCAGTGGCGCGCGGTGTCGGGGCCGGCGACGGCGGCATCGGCGGTTCTCCATCATTCCCTCTCTTTCTTTCGGCCTCTCTTCTCGTCTCTCTCTCTCTCTCTCTCTCTCTCTCTCTCTCTCTCTCTCTCTCTCGTGTGCGGGGGTGACGACGGAAGAGGAGGAGGAGAAGGAGGAAGAGGAGAAGGAGGAGAAGAAGCGCGATCGGGCGGAGTAGGGGGGAGGGGGGTCGATCGGAGGGATGGTAGCGCGACACCGCCGCCACGCTCGCCGTGGTGGGGTACCGCGCGCCCACGGGTGGGACGCCAAGCGGGGAAACGGAGGGGAAACGCCGGGCGTTCGGTGGCAGCAACGGCGTGCTCGGTGTCATTGCCTCGACGCTCGGGGCGGCCAGTGACTCCATCACTGACCTAGTGCCGAGCGCGACCGAGCGCCGACGGCGGCGACCGAACGCGAGGCCATCGACCTCGGCCGGCCTCCAGCGCGACACACACTGACACATCGAACGGAGTAGCAGCGCTCCGCTGTCGTACACATCGCGCGGTGTCGTTCTTCGTCTCCACGTTCTCTCCCTTTCTCTCTCTCTCTCTCTCTCTCTCTCTCTCTCTCTCTCTCTCTCTTTTCTTCCGTACACCCATCCGTCACTTTATCTTCCTCTTCCCCGCTCGCTTCGCTTTACACTTCTCCTGTGCTATGCTTCTGCTGTTTCGCCTCTCGTAGCATCTTCTTCATGCTTCTTGGCTTCGCCTCGGCCATATACAGTATGCATGTTCTCCTCCTTGATCGGAGAAACGGTCGACCCCACGGCTCTGGAAATCACGGAGATCCGCGGGAGGCCTCCGCGTGGAAACGTCGATCGCGGAAGAAAAGGAAAGAGAAAGAGGGAAAGGTGGTCTGGTCGGGGAGAGAGAAAGGAGCGCGCCTCTCACTCTCCGTGCGCACTTTTCCCGTTCGCTCGCTAAAAGCCCTCGCGTGAGGTCGGAAGAACGATCGCTTTCTTCAGCACGAAAGTAGGATCGTTATACCCGTTGCCCGTTGCCTCGATCCCCCTCGGTCCGCCACGAAACGGCCCTTTTCCTTGTTGCCTTTGACCCGTCCGAGTACGGGGAGTACAACGAGATGGCGGGCTCATTTTTCATCTCGCGCCGCCTGCCTTACATCCGATTTTGGGGTAAATAGCGGGCAGGTACGGCACTCGCGTGCTTTAATCGACATTCGCGTCACTGGCAGTGCGTTAATTGCGGGAGAATTGCTTTCTTCCGTGAGCGTGCGCTTGTGCAATCATGGCGATTTAATCGGCCGAGCCTTTAATTAACGCGTCAATCAGAAAGCCGACAATCCAAGAAAGAGATTGTCGGCTCTGTTCTCGTCGCCTCGGTGCTGCTACCTAAGGCACCGGATGTGACGACTCCTTTCATCTCGTTACGATTTTCACGATAACGTAAACACAATACTGTCACTTTGTTAGAATTTTATTGAAACGTCTAAATGTCAGGGCAGATATCCGGTATCTTCGGAGAAGTGTGTCCTACGTTTGAGAGAGAAATTATTAAATGTCCGATTGACATTACGTCCATTAATCTAGGAGAAACTGACAATAAACAATCAAGTCACTAATGGCGAGACTTTTATTATTTCAATTGATCACACCTAAATCTCTGTTTTATACGTGTGTATGTGAAAGAAGTAATATTCTTTTCTTTTCTTCTCCCAAATAGAAAAGATCGATGATAAATTAGTTGCTGGTTACAAAGAGAAAAATGTCAGCGAGAAAATATCAGTTGAATTATTGATAAATTCATTAGCACGTCAAACACACGTTATCTTTTTCAAAATATTTTTGTGCTAATTTTACAACAAAATGTGGGTTAATCAAATCAATGAAATCTTTATGATGATGTGGCATATGTAATATGTCCATTTTTTTTTTTTTTCAATGATTATGATTAATTCTATCTTTCATGATAGATCCTATGAATTGCAAGATAAATAGAATGTTCTAAAATAAATTTATCAAAGGATATAATTTTGAATTTTTACAAAGTATTGAAAGTCATACATCTCATTTTGCGACAAATAATAATTCTGATGTATAACATTGAGTAACTATTAACGTAGTAACTGCCATTATATACCGATGAGTATCTTGATATTCTGCATTCAATTGTTTACATATTTTTTCTTGAAATGTTGAATGGTTTCGAATATAGTCGGATATTGACGCGATCTTTCCGCTGAAAATCATTGATGACATATTTCCGGAATTTGACAGATTTCCACGCTTCGTAAATCCATAACCGTGAAGGCGCGATGCCTCTGGGATTTACTGAAATCTCTTCACACTCTTTAATACTCTTTAATTTATCATGTCAAAAGACCAGTTGACGACGCGCATGTCCCGCATTTTTCATACTGGGTCAAGAGGGCGTTGATGCTTTTAGCTGCAATTGCAAGAACGCAAGTCTGCGAAAGAGAAGATACACAAACGCGGTTATATCTATTTCATCTATTAACTATTTATATACACACACATTTATACACACACGAGTTTTCATTTATTATGTAGAAGCGACTTGGCGACCGGCTGGCTGGAAAATCGTGGGATGTATGGGATACATCTGCGGCGTGTGCGTTTTTTGCATGGTCGATGTATGTCGAGGCCGGAAACGAGATAAATGGACTCCACTGCACACCAGAGAGAGAGAGAGAGAGAGAGAAATGCGGCAACAAAACGCTCCTTCGAAGATTTCGATCTTATAACAGTATTTTAAAGTCGCCTCGAAATTCGACTTATCGGAGAATGGCGATGAAGTTGTTTTTCAATCGCGAAAAACAAGTCTGCCCACATCGATCATCGAATTTCCATATACCCGATTATCAAGTTATTACTTGTATCTAATCAGATCTTCTGGTGGCATCTATTTTATCGCATTACGATTTGTTGAACTTCGAGACGATCCCCCCGCGTCGTAACTCACGGCCGGTAGCAACTTTGTTTTCCTCGGGCTACAGCGGTACTACACTTCAACAAATTTGCCGAGGAGATTTTACATCGAGGCAACAGCCAGACAAATCGGTTGTTTACGATACGATCGCCGCGGATACCAAAATCATCAGGGAATCGAGGCGCGACAGAGTCGATGATAGAGGATTCTCCGGAATGTCAATCAGCGCCGATCACGCCGCCGAGGAGGTCCGCTTATTATTGCGCGTTTAATCAAATCTCGCTCGCGCATCAGAGAGAATAATCGCGCGGGATGCATGCCACGGGATGCAATTCTCTCTCCCTAACCTACCCCATTCGTTAACCCGACCCGTGCACGATTCCCTGCGCGCAGATCGATTCGCTTCGAGCATGGATTAACCTACATAACAGGCCGGCATTCGTGCAGAGTCGCACACGTCGGGGTGCAAAGTTAACCTGCCGTATCCCGTCCGCCCCTGTCATCCCCTTTCTTCACTCCCTTTCTTACCCTTCTTTCTTTTTTCCTGATTATCGCATCACTTGTGCGCCCTCCTCATCACTCGGCTGCAGTTCATTGCTCTGTACCGCGCGCGTGGGGAGAGAGAGAGAGAGAGAGAGGGGGGGGAGAGAGAGAGAGAGCATTATATGAATATTCCTCTTGCAGCCTCTCGTAAAAAACTTTCGATATTCGCGCGAGTGAAATGCTAGGTACCTTGCAATGTCATGGGTTACCCCCGGAAGTGAGACGAAATCTGCGCGCTGAATTATGCGATTTTCTGAGACGTCTTTATTTTGATTTTAATCCGACTACATTCTTGTACTTTGTCTTTTTTTTTGCCAAATGCTCGCAAATTCTATATTCTCTTTCCTAAATCCTCGCTTGTTCAACTTTGACAATTTTGACGTGAAAGAAGGATGATTATTCGATCTGTGATCATGATTAATGAATTTATCAAATTTGTCTCAATTTTTTAGAAAATTTTTCAAATTAGAAATATATAATTACGAATTGTAAAGTCTGTTGTGATGGTTGACTGTTAGGATCTCGTCCAATTTTCACAGCTATCGAGATAACTCGAGTTATTACGAGCGCCGAAGGTGAGATTTGGAAGAACAATGTTTCGGGCGCGTCAAACGCCGGGAAAACGATTTTCGCGACATCATATTCAATGGAGCAATTCTCGAGCAATTTCTCAGTGACGTTTCGGCAAATTCCCCTTTTCACGGTGAGGAAAATCTATGGCCATTCAACGATCAGCTGGAAATGAACAGTCGCGAAACACAAGCGACACCGAGGATGAAACGAAACCCGATCCGAGCGACGACGGGTGTTCCTTAAGTCTCATCGAGAGACAATTTTCTGTTCACTTTTTTCCCCTTTTCTTTCCGTCTTCTCACGTTTCACGCCTCTCGCAAGTTGATCTCGCGATCGTTCGCCGAACCGAGAGATTACTCTCCGATGCGCGAATGACGCGACCGTTTCGCGGTACGTAAATCGTCTATATGGATCTTTACGAGGATTGACGATCGTTCGAATTATGCAGCGGCAGAGTGCACGCGGACAATCCCATTGATCATGATCTAGGATCGTTAAATAGAGAGAGAGAGAGAGAGAGAGAGAGAGAGAGAGAGAGAGAGAGAGAGAGAGAGAGAGAGAGAGTTTGCTATCGTTAGCGGAAATCTCGCCTCGATAATTACGATGGTTTATAGACGTCGGCCGAATGATCGGGATATGTGACCGACCGCGGAATCGCAAGTACAAATCAAAACTCGTATGCGCGCTCTATTTGTAATCTGTCGCGAATTCGCGGGGAAACTAATTTATATGTAAATTAAGTCGTATTAGCGTCATATCGCGAATATAATGCAATTTCGATGATGAAACATCAACGGGAGAATAAACCGGTGAGATGTAATGATACGAATTGCGTTACATCTCTATTGCGGTCATATAAAAAAACAACTGATGTTAGATATTTCATATTTGACATAAAATGGTACAATTTTTTTCATTCTACGATGAAAGAATCAGCGAATATTGAATAAAAATAATATTCAAAATTATATAATAAATATATCTTGTTATGATATATAAATTTCTTTTTCATATTTCTCACGTCAACTTGTATAGTTATATTGGTTTACCTCTAAGAAAATAGGTAATAAAGTTGTCAATTTTTTAAAAGTGTCGAAAAAGTGTTCAAAATAAAGATAAAAACAATTGAGATCATTTTCATGAATGACAACAAATAATATTAAAAATTAAATTACATTGCCCACTCTGTGTAGGTATATAGAAAAAGATATTTCGCTATGAGAAATCTGTAAGATTCCTATTCCTCAAGCAACTGTAAGTTAGATCGCCGCAAAAAAAGTTCCTTCGCATAAGTACAATTGGATCAGAGGACGAATATATATCGATAATGCAACTTACATTTTTGGTTCGTCGATGATCGGCCATCAACGTGAGCGCCAGCTGGTAGCACTTCCTCTTCTCACCCCCTCTAAATCTCCCGGTCGCGGAAGTCTCCCCGCCTGGTCGACGCCTGATCGGTCGGTGGCTTCAGCTGCTGCCGCCGGTGGTGCCGGACTCGCGCACGCCGATCATCGTTACCGATCTAATCCGAACGCTTCACCAACGTATGATCACAATATAACGAGCGACTGATCACTCTGAAAATTCGTAACGAGATTTCACTTTCACTCGCGCTCTTCTCTTTCCCCTTTCGCGCGCGGCTTCACTTCACGGGAACGCGGAAGAAAGAGGACGGAGAGGGAATCGAGGATCGCACCAACCATATAGGCGAGGAGGAACACGGGAGGAAGAGAAGGAGAAGGGAGAATAGGAAAAAAATAGATAAGGATATTCGGTGAGATAATGGACAAGAAAGAGGCTGAACTGAACTGAAAAAAATGGAGGACGCGTGATAAATAGAGGGAGATAGAGTGGGAGAAAAGGACGCCGGTAAGGGTGTCACAGTTTCACTTTTTAAATTCCACAAAGTGCTTCTGCTTCGAACCTCGACGACGAGCTTGCCCGTTTGCTGACTCCTCACTCCGCGCCGCCGTATTGCTCGTACGCTGATTACCGTTATTGTGACGTAGCAACGATAACGTCACCGGTACAGCACCTCTCTGTTACGCTTCGGTGAGTACGGGATCCTTTAAAACAGAATCTTCTGGTGTGGCTGAAGATTGATTCGAAGCTTGTGGAATCTGGGAAAATAAGATCCTCTCGTGGAGACTCTGCTTTGAATCACTGAAGATGTAACAGTCGGCCGCTGGCTTGATCGAAAATAATTTGTGAGGAGAAAAAGACAGGGAGGAGGAAGAGAGAGAGAGAGAGAGAGAGAGAGAGAGAGAGAGAGAGAGAGAGAGAGAGAGAGAGAGAGAGAGCAGTCTATCTATTGTCGCTATTAACTGAGTGGGCTAGGCGGGCAAGTTTTCTGGTGTGGTGGTCCTTGATCGGTCGCAAGTGGAACGATCTCGGTCAGGGTCAGCGGCGGTCGCTCCGAATAGGCGTCGGACGCCTCTTCTGGGCGCGGCGCCTGGATCCTCCTTTTCCCTATCGGAAAAACTCAATCACGGAAGGTGGAAAATTCTGCGCTGCGAATCTACGGCGGACATGACGCCGGGCGCTGCTTCACAACCGAACTAACTGCCGAACTAACTGCCCTTCCCGCTTTTGTGTCTCATGTTTCTCGACGATGCGGTCAACACTCACTCGCGAAGTGGTCCGAGTGACTTTCAGCAAGGGCGCTCTCGCGGCTTTCCGTCGCAGCGGCGGCGCGGGAATTTGCTGCGAGAACACGGCGGGCCTCGTCCACGATCTCGCTCAAGTTTCAGGTCTCGCTTTTCGCGATTGTCACTGTTCATCTCGTGGTCCTTGATAGTGGCGCACTTCGTTATCCGTCGCCGCACCGGCACGGACCGCCACGGAAACTTGGCGGCTACTCCTCCTCGCTGGATCCGCTAAACATGGGGGAAACAATTTATGGCACGTGATCCTCGTTATCGAGAGCGACTCACGGATCGCGAACCATGCGAAATCAGTTTCAAATCCGAATTGCTTTCGCAGTACGAGAGATGAGCTGTCGCGCGCGAGACAGAGAAAGAATCCGCGAAATCCCGATGATGAAATCTGAGAATAGTTGTTTCTAGCCAATTAGCTGCCTAAATCGCGAATCCCGATCGAGAGCGATCTCCGTGCGCGCTCCAAATCTTTTGATTTAAGTAAACGTCACTCGCACACGTGTTGATGATGTCACGTTAATAAGATTTGCTGAGAGCCTACTTACTGACAATCCAAATGCAATAAAGTGATTACAATTTTGAGTCATTCAGTTTCATATTTATAGATAAGTTAAAGATTAATCGAATTTAATGCATAATTGACGTATAATTAAGCAGAATAATCAAACACAGAATAATCAAACAGAAAATTTAGAGTTGACGTTATTATTGTAGACAAAAACAGTTATTATAATTGATAATTTAATTCCTCTGTGATGTAACGACATGGCGGTCTGCAACCAATAAATATTGTTGGATAATGAGATTGATTGGATTAAAGTAGCTGATTCTCAAAGCGGGTAGTTAGATCCAGCTGATTAAACTCAGACGCTTCACGACCGTTCCTAATTAATCTCCTACTGAGGGTTCCGAATTAGAATTTCACAACGAAAATGCTCACTTCGCAGCAGAATATATAGTTATTTTAAAGTCTGAAATATGTTGTATAATTCGCGCAAATATTTTAAAATATTTCTCTTTTAAAATATTTCAAATATTTGTTATCGAATATTCTAATCCGCAAAA
This sequence comes from Pogonomyrmex barbatus, assembly GCF_055798465.1. Taxonomy (NCBI): domain Eukaryota; kingdom Metazoa; phylum Arthropoda; class Insecta; order Hymenoptera; family Formicidae; genus Pogonomyrmex; species Pogonomyrmex barbatus. Next base: position 8,673,691 of record NW_028297182.1, on the reverse strand, counting down.
GTACAACATATATATATAAAGTATACTAAAAAAAATTGCTTCGCAAAATTCAGAGCGTTAGATTTGCGCAAGGTGAACAACGCGTATTTCGTCAAGATCTTTCCACATTTAATGTTTTTTGCCGTTGTCCAAGATGAGCAACTTTCGCAAAACGATCTCGGCTAATCCAATATCGAAGATCGCTGCATGTGAAATCGCGATCCGCAGACGGGTAGTCTCGCCTATTTTCAACAGTGCGAAAATAGTCGCGCCTAGCACGGTGAACAGCCGCTGTAGCGTGATGTCATACGCACGATACCTGGACATATATTTATCCTATTACGGATGATCGTCACCATAAAGGAGGAGATTTCATGGTGAAACTTATCAAATTGATGCGAAATAACGCGCGCCTCTAGAAAAAAAGCTAGGATAAGTTGCAGATAATAAAAAACATTAACAAAATTGCGAGCGGCTTCTAGAAATAGCGGCTTCTAGAATCGTTCGCTGTTACTTTTAGAGAAATAACACAAAGAATTTATAACGATCCGTGGATCGTGCATCTCACAGAAAATTTTCTAATTACAAAATAATGATAGGCAAAAGAAGGGAATCGAAGCTTTGTTTTCTTCTTTATAATCGATGAAACGATCTCGATACATTTGTTCTCTCTTCGATCGTATGCGACGATTCCTGCGACAATTACGAACGTGCGATTACGGAACAGCTTCTTAGAAGGGGATATTATCATAGGTGTTATATAAAACTTATCGACTTGGCGAACGGGCGGCGTCCAGAACTTTCCAAGATCCACGTAATTCTGGATAGCAGATCGATCGAGATTCGCGAGCCGTCGCCTATTTTTATTGACACGTTGTTATACATGAGGCGTCGAAGAAGCGCGAACGTAACGCGCGACGTGCCTCCGTCCGCGACGCGCGTTTTATTTATAACCGCGGCGGTGTCCGCGCGCGATGCGCGGCCTCCGGTCGTGACGCGCGTGTCGAATATTACGCACGCCTGCTACGCTTATCCTCTCTCGCGTGCGTATCGCAGCGGCTCATTCAAGAGGTACTTCACAATCGCGAAGCAGCAAACAGTGGCGAAACCATTGTGTTTTATCTTATCGGGATTGATTAAGCTTGATGATTCCGTCAAGTCTAAGAACTAAATAAGGACTGTGACGTGTCTTATATATGTATGTATGTATGTATATATATATATATATATATATATATTTTATTAATTCACATATTCGCGCGTTTATCGGAAAAATTAATTAATCGACGCACGCGATGGAATTCCAATATGTTATTTGTTAATTTTATCATTATATCATCATTTATTAATTTTATTATTATTTTGAGATTTTGTAGGATTTGTTTACTTTGTAACATCGCGTATTAGACACGATGAAAAATAATTGTGAGAATAAGAAAAGTTGTACATGCGCGTTTATGTTAAATGTGCGCGTGATATTAGCAATTGAAATTTACGCGGAGTGAATAAATGCGACACGCGTTATATAAAATCAGGAAGCGTGGCAATGTAGTTAACTCTAATAATAAGAATTTAATTTCTCATGTTTGATTCGGTACAAACGCATTTTGCGCTATCATGCAGTTCATTTCCGGACTGGAGTCCGTTCCATTAGAGATGCATACATGAACGAAACTTTTTTTTTTTTCAAACGCAGCAATATTCGAACTTAGAGGAGATTTCTCTTTGGAACCGTTGAAAATTGGTTCCTCTCAAGAAAATGAACAAGATCCCACGAGATTTCCGCTTCGCTGTTAGCAACGCGATAAATTTCTTCCTCCAACATTACATTCTATAAGCAACGCGGAAGAGCGGTTCTGTATGCGGAAACCAATACATACATGATCGAAACCAGTAACAGAATCTATCATAACCACCATTAATAACGGCATTAAGAACGTACCACCAGCGTCATTTATTTTCTAACGATGATTTTAAGAAAAGGACTCTCTCCAGCAACCAGCTTATATGAATGACGTCACCCATCAACACGAAGCGAGCGCAATTATATCTAGTTCACTGAGTGAAATGTTCTCAACCACTGTTGAGCACAGTCCAGCTATTCATCACGGTTTTGGCGATCTATTTTTTTCAACGCCACGATTCTCACACACACATAGCACGCACAGAAATCGAGATCGAACGAGAGCGAGTTGGAGACTCCGACTTGCGCCACGCCACGAAGCTGTCAATTGATTGACGCACCGGTGAAGAAACGATCTCTTTTTTGAAATTTGAATTTTGAATCTCCGACGATATTTTTTTTTTTTTTTTTTTTTTGATAATTCCGAGGTCACGGGACGGAGAGAATCTCTTTTTCGTCTTCTCATACGTCTGCGTGCGCGTATTTCGAACTGTATATGCACGCACGCACGTGCGGAATGCGAGAGAGGGTGGCGGGGCAGCGACGAGAACGATGGGAATCGGGCGTCGCGACGCGCGTGCTGATCACATCATCGGTGCATCTCGTGATACATTAACACACAAGATAAAACTTTGTATACTTAAATTTCGCTTATTTAAGTATCACACTGCGTGCTGGTGACGGCTGCGTCATAGCGATGACGACGATGATCGACGATGACGACGACGACGACGACGACGACGACGACGACGACGATGACGAAGACGACGAGGGTGAGGTCGTCGACGACGATGACGGCGACGCAGAGGACGATGACATTTGTCGATCGACGATCGGCGAGTTTAAAGCGACGCGGCAACAACGACGTGACTGAATCGAGAATGACGGACGGGAGGAGATGAAAAAAATAAAAGATAGCGGTGAAGGAGAGAAAAGATGTGCGTGCGAGCGTGGATAATTAAGTGTATCGGTGTGTGCGTGCGCGTGTCTCTGTATATGCACCGGAAGAGTGAACGAAACGGAGACGGAGAAAGTTGTGGTGGCCGTGGGTGCGAGATAAGCGGAAACGAGATGGGCGAGTTTAGAGACGTGTGTTTTGCTCGCGGCCGGCGAGAGCGAGTGACGTGCGCGGAACGCGAACGAAAGAGAGAGTGACCGCGAGCGCGAGGCGTGCCGAGGAAGAAACGTAAAGGCCGAGAGCAATCGCCTCGGTGGTGAGAGAAACGTGGCGAGAGAACACACGCGTAACGGAGAAAGAGAGAGAGAGAGAGAGAGAGAGAGAGAGAGAGAGAGAGAGAGAGAGAGAGAGAGGGACACATATGATGAGAAAGAAGGAGAGAGAAATGCTTCGCGGTGCGCGGGTTAAGGATTCGCGAAAAGGCTGCGAAGGTCGCGCAGGAATCGAAACGTCAGAGATGAGAACTAAAAGGGAGAGGAACACACAGAGGCGTGAGATCGTGAAGGGTAAAATGTACGTGGAGCCCTGAATGACGACGATGACGATGACGATGACGAAAGGGGGTGCGGAATACGTGTCGTATATATTTATAAGTATATGTATATGTATATGTATATGTATATGTATATGTATATGTGCCGCGAGGGATGCGTGCACGATGAATTATCCGGGAATCTCTCTCGCTCGCCGAGAGCGATCGCTCGCCGGTGAGAGTCGCGCGCGATCGGTGAGTCTTCTCTCTTCGTCTTCTTCGTTTCCTCTGCTGTTATCTCTAACTTCGCGCACGTCCTTATCGCGGGGTCGATCCGATCCACCACCGCACCGCGGGAGGGGGGAGGGGGAGGAGGAGAGCATCCACCGGGATGGCAAGGCCCCGTACACGCGGTTAAGGAAAGACGTCGGAGTATACAAACGAGAGAGAAAACTTGGTCACACACTGACGCACGTGTCCACGGCACACATTCGCGCAAGTATTTCGTCGGCTCTCTTACGACCGCGGGCACGTCCGCGAATCGTCGGTGTACCGTCAGCGTGCGCGAAGCCGGCCCGACGATTCGTAACAACAAACGCCGCGCACTACTGTCGGTCGGACGGTTGAGTTCGGTCGTCGCACTCTCGCGCGGCTCTCCTCCTCGGCTTCTCTTCCTCCTCCGCCTCTCTTCGCCACCGAATAATCCCTCCTGTCGCACCGCGGGGAACTGGCGCGCGCGCCACGTCCGAGAGCGCGGCACCGTGAGGTTCACGTGGAACGACGACGACGACGACGACGACAACGACGACGACGACGATGATGACGATAACGACGGCAACGACGACAACAGCGACGGCGACGACGACGACGACGACGACGTCGTTGAGGGCGACGACTGCGAGATACTGAAGACGCGCGATGCGAATCCCGTGAGAGAGGTGGTGGTCGTGTTGCTTCTGTCGCCGCTGCCTCTCTCGTCGGTCGTTGAAGCCGACGAGACGACGTAGGAAGACGAGAAGGAGCTCCGTCCGGCGATGCCGATAAGCGGGACCCTTCGCACGCCGGTGCTTGACCGCGTGGTGCGCGATTCTCCGCGTATCGGCGTGCAGTGTTTGCTTCCTCGTATAAACAGCGGCGCCCTGGACCGGACGGACCGGTGAACGGATCGAATTCTGATCGTCGCCGTTGACGATCCGTGGGCACGTTGCCGGCGATGTTGACGACGACGACGTTGGTTCACGGTTCTACCACTTGCAATGCATTGAGTTTCGCCGGAACATGCCGACGATCACAACAACGACAATGACGATAACGACGATGACGACGACGAGGACGATGAGGATAAGATCAGCGAAGAACACGACTCGGCAGATAGTGCGAGATAATGACAGAGAGAGGGCAAAAGAGAGAGGGGGGGGGGGAGAGAGAGAAAGAGAAAGAGGGGGATGACACGATGATGTGAAACGACGCGTCGTACGTACGAACGGGAAGAAGCAGTAGCCGGCAGAACGAAACGTACGCGAAACACGCGCTCCACGATCCGCGCGATCTCTCGGTGTAAACGCACGTAAGGAAACACACGTTGTATTCTTTCACTCTTTCTCTCCCTCTTTTCCTATCTTCCTCCCTCTTTTTCTTTCTCTCTCTCTCTCTCTCCTCTTTCCCTCCCTCTATTTCTTCCCTGCTCTCTGTCTCTCGCGTTGCGCGCCCCAGCGAAATCGGCAATGTGCGAGGAGAGGCGAAAAAACGTAGGGAGAGAGACAGATGGGCGTACGCACGTGTGTATCTATATACACGCGTACATATATAATTATCCGTAACGTCTATAATTATATATATATATATATTTATATATATATATATACAAATTATATATATATATATATAAAATTATATAGATAAGACAGGCTACTGTGCACGGAGAGTGCGAGAGACCCCGGCGGGTCGTCGTCGCGCGCGCAGAGAGCACACACGAGATTACGGACAAACGCGGAACAGACGAGGAGAGGCCACAGGCGGCAACGCGCGCGCGGCGCGAGCGACGTAGCACTCTAGCAGCCGGCAGCCTGCCGCTCGGGTCAATGACCTCTTCTCGCCGTAGTCAAGCCGAGCTCTCCTCCGCTCGCCACTGTTCCCCCACCGTCGTCCGCCCCACTACCGACACACCGCGCGTTCCTACCACCGGCCGACTCTCGTTCCCCGCCATCGAGATGTGCAACCGAGCGGCGTCGTGACGCTCGCGGCGGCCGCCGGCGTTTCGCGCCGAGTCGCCGCGTCGACGTCGCGCGCGAACGTCGCGTTTCGTCGAGGGGTGAATTCGCGCTGGCTTGGAAGGGGAGGGGGAAGGGCGCGATGGTGGGGAGCACGCACCCCATTCTTCGGCACTCCGCACTCCGCGCTACGCTGCTGCTCGGTGGGGTTGCGCGAAAGAACGGGAAGAACGGGAGGGGAGCATCGGAAGGCCGCCGCTGTCGTCGCTGCCACCACCGTTGGCCGTTTCTACTTCCCGATACGCTTCGCTCTCGCACGCACTTTGGTCGCGGCCGGGCGACGGGGTGGGGACCGTACTCTCTGGAGGCGCGCACGCCGCCGGGTTCACTAGAACAGTGTACCCTCCGAGTTGCGGTGCAACGTTCTCTCCTCTCTTCCTGATTCCGTTTCGGAGCGACGCTTCCCCCTTCTCCGTACGCGACGAGAGGAGGCGGGAGGAGAAATGCGCGAGGCAAGGGAGGGTCAGTGATGACCGATTCCGGCGATAAACGGGGGTACGATCCAGGGTCAAATTCTATGCCCCCGATGCTGGGGTGGCTTCCGTTGAAACTCGGTCTTACGTCAGAATTTGATCTTGGAAACGAGGACGCACTGTGAACGCAGGCGGCGATGATCTTGATTTCGCGGATCAGGCGGACTCGTTCTCTGGCGATCTGCTTCATTAGCGAAGAATGAAACATGATTTTTGAATTATCGTTTGAATGAACGTATTATAAAAATTTAGCGAACTCAGTATTAATACTCAGTAGATGAAAAATCTTTTCTGGCATTTGATGAAAGGGATCCTTAACATATCTTTTATTTCGAATTTTAGATCAAGTTCAGCTGGCGTGTCAACGATGAGCTGCGAAAGGTTAATGGAGCTTTGAGATGTCTTTAAATTCTCTCGCCTTGAATTTGCATTTTACTACCTCTTTTATTATGGAGAATATGTAAAGTATACCCGAAGCACTTCTTATTTCAACTGCTGTGGAACAAAAATATGATAATGAGTAATGAATAGCTAACGAGTTACTCGGTTAGTATACCATGTTTACCAGGGCGTTCCCGTTTCAGGGTCAAATTTCCGTTGTCGTGAAAAAATTAGTACGATAATATCGTTATCACAGCGAGCGGATTTTTCCGATCTTTGAACGTATATTATAAATAGCAGATATGGGGCAACCACCGTTTAGGGGAGCAATGTTTCCTTATCGCAACTTATTATCGCGATTAGAGATTAAAGATTAAATTTCGGCGATTAAATGTTTAACTGATATTCTAAAAATATATAAAGTTCTTCAAGAACTTCAAAATCTGATTTCAATATGTTTTAAATGACATACTTTTAAGACAAATGTCAAAAAGTTTGTTATAAAGTTTGAATTTTAATTAATAATTTTTATAATTAAACTTATTAAAATATTTTTAAAAAATATGAAATCTAATTAATAACTTTTATAATTTAATATCCAAGAGAAATTAATTAATCAAAATCGTTTATCTTTAATTGCTCATTAATAAGAAAACTATCTTTTTTCTGTTTATTTGTTTTAAGACAGAAAAAATTGATTTAGAATTAATCAATCTGTTTTTGTCCCAAGAATCGAATGTTTTATCGTCATAAAAGGTATTTTGATGTAACATTTATTTGAGTCATAGCAAACAGGCGCGAATATGTGGTGTGAGAAACTGTGGAAAGTAATTAATCACTGATCAGTCTGGCGCTGCCGATTACTTAAGAATTTCCTTTCAGGAGCTTCCTCTTTGTCGAGTCGTTCAAGGTCGATACTAATCATTGAACTTCCCCGTATTTTCTGTGAAACGATCCACATTGAACTCAATATTTATCAATTGGGAGCACTTATTGCATAATTATAGCGAATCTGCTCCCTTTTCGATTTGTATTTTTTTAAACGTGTTGCGCAAGTGATATTATTTAATAATTAGATATACTAGATCATAACTAATTTTTTTTTAATAACGATTAAATATAATTCGCGCCATTGCCGATAGACATGTGAATGAAAGAGAAAAAACGAGATATATTATTATATATATTATATTATTTATTATATTTATATTGAGATCGATATATTTTATTCGTCAATTAATTACTTTGATTTCTATTTATTTTCAGGGAATTTTAAAAAGAATGTTAGTTTACGAGGAATATTGTTTTTATAATAATATTATATAGGCATTGTTTACATGTATGATTATCTTCTTGTAAATTATGTAAAATCTATTAATAAAATCTATGAATGAAATGAATATTTACCATTTATAATCCAACTCTTTATATTTCAATATACATAAACATTTCTCGATGAATGTAGCAATCTCTGTGTACAAAGTTCAGTCGCGAGAAACGTGGAAATCCGATATCGCTTTTCCACTCAGGAGTTCCAAATATTAACCCTTTGCACTTGTATCCAACCCTCTGTCAATATAATGTGTGTGTGGGGATGTATGGCTGATATATTTCATATGAAAATATCATGCATTTTGCCGAATGCGTTATGCGTAAAATTACTTTATTAAATTGACAATACACGTCGTTGCGCGATTGTAATATTCTTTCTATCATATTACATTACACAATATGTGCGTATTTGTATGGAGTATTTATATGGAGTATTTAGAATAGCTGCTAAAATGTAAGGTTAATAAATAACATTGTGTACAGGTATTTGAGTTACAAAATCAATAAATATTTAAATGATCATAAATTTATAAATTATTTTTATATTTATTATTTTTATTTAAATTTAAATAATCAGAAATCGTTTCTTGAATTATTATATAATTAATTAATTATTATATAATTCTTGAATTATTATAAGAAAATATTTTTTGCACTTAACATAATATTAATATTTATTTCAAATGTAGTTTGTATTTTTTTTTTTATTTTTTTATGTAATAACTTTCATCATTAAAAATTTTGTGTTTTCAAAAGAAGAAAAGCATCAAAAATGTATTAAAAATCTAAACAATATTATTTATTTATTATTTATTAAAAATGTGAAAAACACATATTATAAAATTAATTGCTATATCTGCAAAAATTAATTAATTATTTACGATCAGAAATCACTATTTGTCGTATGCAGTCGTCCCTCGGTAAAACCGTACAATTTGCAAGTGGAGTTCGTTCCCATTTAGGGGACTTCACGCATTGGCTGAAGTTTAAGGTCAGCCACATATATTCGGCCATTCTACCGGTCGAGTGTTCTTATCGACGGCCATTTCTTAACGATTACGTGCGTGTGTCGTGCGTGATTGTGCTCTCGCCCACCCACGTATCGAGAGCGGTGCAGAGAACGAGATTAAGAGCACGCAGGAAAAGAGAGAGAAAGCGAGAAAGAAAAGGAGAGGAAACGAGAGCGATCTGTCTTCTCGTCTCATTCGAGAGAGAGAGAGAGAGAGAGAGAGAGAGAGAGAGAGAGAGAGAGAGAGAGAGAGAGAGAGAATAAAGGGTGAGAAGGGGAGAACGACACTCGCGCGATCAGAAAAGCTTATGCGAGCGCGCTCGAGTGCCTCGCACCAGTCCTTCATAGGACATTGACTTTGAGATATCGTCGACGACGACTAGCCGCGACGACGCTATCTCATTTCGGCTTATCGCACTTGTTTCGCCGTACCTTATCTCTCCGCGGTGTGTCTCCTTAAGTCACCATTCGCTCGCTCGCTCGCTCGCTCGCTCGCCTGCCCCCGTGCCGATTATTGCGGCTCGTGGAATTGTCGCCTCGCTCGCGCATACTTCCACGTGCACGCTTCTCTTTATCCATTGACGAAGAGTCAAATCCAATTGGGCGACCGTAGGCAACAAGCATCTTCATCCAAGCCATCTCCACAACCAACCAAGTCTACGCTCCTCGATTTTTGCCGGCTTCTTTAGAATTCCTCATGCCTTTACATTAATCTCATTTCATTTCTGTACTATAATATTAATATTAATTTTGACAATAATGTAAACCGAGTAAGTGGAAATTTCAATCAATTTTCGTTTGACAATACTTTCGAAGATGATCGCAATCCGATGGCTCTCTTGGCGTTAAAATTCTAAAAGGAATAAATATAAAATCTGCTGAGAAATATGAGCGAAGTTTCGTGTTAACTGTATTATTGGAGAAAATGTGAGAGAATTTTTTTGAGAATTTTCATAGTAAATTAACTAATAAAAATTGCATCGAATTGCCTTTTCTTGCCTCCACTTTTGCAGGTCTGAAGTTGCAATAAAAGTGCTGTAAAAAAAAAAGCCTTGACACTAATTAATAGGAGAATGGAACGCTTATATAAGTGAAAAACATGCATTTGTCGAGACGGGAATTAATTAATACTTATCCTTTATTAAGTGATATATTAAATATTTCAGGCAGTTACAATATAGATGATCGAAAAATTTATCTTATTGCCTCGAATTCATTGATTTTCATAAATGTCATTACGTCACAGTTGTTGTAATATTCCATCTTTCGATTAGCTATGTGGAAAATAACAATATTACACAATTCGGCGTATATTGGAGTGCAACAAACAATGGTAATAGCTATCGATTGAACTGTAATGAAAAGTCGGTGTATTAAGAACAGATATGCCATCGTTAGATTCGGAAAAACAAGCAAAAGTATATATACGGTTACATAAAATAGCAATGTGGAGTAGCGATTTGCATAATTGCGAGTGGTATTCATCTACTAACAGGATAATAACAATCGTGCATCAGTTGCGACGCAGTTCGATTTGTAGCTGAAAGAATTGCATAATTGCATGCGATTGCGTTATTTATAAAAATCAGGCTTCAAACATACATGACAAAATCATACAGAATTATTTAATTCATGATAGAGTAGGTGAAATTGCAATATAACGGTAATATAAATTATACATGACGGAGAAACGATAGAGAAGAAAAATACGCATGCGTTTTGCGTATTGTGTTAAATTTTCAGACGTTGTAAATTTTCTGTAGAGAGTAGCGCGGCTGTGTCGGATATTTTTCAAATAATTTTTTATTCTATTATATGATTTTAACATGATTTTAAAATATTATTTCTCACGTTCTTAATTTAAATAAACAATGTAATAAATAAAAAATGTTAAATAGGAGACAGTCTTGATGCGATTTCCCGATGTGATTTCTTTCGAGACCAAGAGAAATAAGTAAATTAATGAGATTTACATGAAAGTTTTATTTCTCTCATTCTCTTCGGTGTAGACGGCTACGTCTATGCGCTCTAAAGAAGATTTACACATTTCTAATATACGAGAACCATTATAATATATATATAGCTCAATAAATCCCGCGCGTATATGCATCCGCGAAGGTTGCACATCAACTCACGCGTTTCTCTCTTTGGTGATCCGAAAACTACGGGTGTCCGGAAATAAACGTGATCCGTCTATCCCTCAAAATCTATGGATTTAAGCAACGTTATACGGAATATTCATCGATGCCGTATTTTCCATATCGTCAGCATTTACGCGAAGGGTATTGCTATCCGAGGTATCGATTCCAACTATGGGAAATATGCAAATCCGCCGGCGACGCTAACGAGCACGCGTGCGATCATATAGAGTCAGCACATGTCAGAATATGAGCAAGTAGAGCACGCCAGTGCGGTAGAGGGGAAAGGGGGAAGAGAAAATATAAATGAAAGGAACTTGTCCCAGAATGCGAAAATTAATTCAATGTGAATCACACGGTGTAGGCAATGATGGCGTATACGACGGTGGCAATCAGAGAGATCGAGACAATTTATGTAACACTACCTGAAAAGCTAACTACCCCTTTGTATGCGGAAATCCGTAAAATTCATGAAACGAAGTAAATGATTTGCGTGCGTTTGTGGCACTGGGAAATATGTATAGCTAAACTTTATGGAGAGGGAGAGAGAGAGAGAGAGAGAGAGAGAGAGAGAGAGAGAGAGAGAGAAATTCTGAAAAAAACAAACATAAAAATGCTTTGAAGATGCTTGCTAAAAAGGAAATATATATAGCGTTAAATATTGATCGGTTAAAAAAATTATAAGTGAACTTTATGCCTGAGTTATTTATTTATTTGGTAGCATTTTATACGAAAATGTACTGGAAAATTCTAAAATATTTTTATAAAAAAACGTTAAGAAATATAAGTATATAGAGTCAAGAATCTGAAAAACGATAATACTTTGAGGAATTACTTTGAAGGAGGGAAACAACTCACTTTCCTCTCTGTTTATTTTCTAAAGTTTCAGATTACTCGAGCGTTTTATAAGGAACGGAAAAAAAAAAAATAAGGAAGAGCAATAGGCGAAAAGGCACCAATATGCAAACGTAAATCAGTCAGCGTTATTTAACTAACTCTCGCGAGAATGGCGCCTCTCAAAGCAACTACAATCATTCTGTTTTCTGCATTTGATTTCTCTCTCTAGTTTCTGTCTTCCCTCGCGCGGCATACTTTTTCTTCTTCGAGCTGTTTGAACTGCAACGACCCCCGGTTGGAATTACATTATCGATACTGCCAAGTTCACTTCTGTTTACATTCAGCATACCACACTTAACTGCGAACGAGGGTGGCTGGTTTTCCTCGCGGATTCGCGAATGATTGCGAAATTGATCACGAAATTTTCATAAGAGATAATCAAACGCAAACTAATTATAAAAATGAAAATATTTCAGTTTTATAATTAGTTTGCGCACGCAACGAGTTTGATTTACGAGTTGGAAAATTTTATTGAAATATGAGAACTTTTGCAATCGTTAAAAATTTTTAAAGAAACATATTTTCGTATTTTGTAAATGACAGGATCTAATTAATCGTCTAATTAATCGTCGTTCATTTCAGTGCGTCACACAAATGCCAACATAATTCACAAATTTTAGTTTTGTCGTTTCGAAATATTTACTTGTTCCGAATGTTCAAAAAAACATTCATGAAAGAGAGAGACAGAAATATATATATATATATTTTTTGAACATTCGGAACAAGTAAATATTTCGAAACGACGAAACTAAAATTTGTGAATTATGTTGGCATTTATATATATATATATATATATATCTCATCGTAAATCATTATGTCACGGTTATATTGCGGCGATTTGTAACAAGCACTATTGTCTCTATTATCTCGTAACTCTTTTATTTTCAGACATTTATTTTTGCACGTATCGTACGCGCGCGCATTTCCGTTACAGCGACTGTGCTTATTCAACAGGTTTACAACAAGGAGTAGTAGAAATCGCTCTCGAGAGTCCCCACGCTTATGTTTCATAAATGGAGCAGAAAAATTATTCTTCGTACGCCGGTGCTCCTATCGATATGAAGAGGTACGATAACATTGGCGGCGAGACGATAGCATCCCGTGCGAGGATCGATGCTGGTATCGATAAAATTAAAGACAAGACAACAAATTAACGGTGGAACGTTATGTCATCGAAATAAATTAAGTAAGTTGAAATAACTCTTCAGAAAAAGTTGGATAAAAATTTATTACAATCTAGTAAATTCCATATAAAAATTGTAAAGTTACCATACAGAAATTGACATGATGATTTTTTTTACGTATCAATATTATTAATAAATATTTTGATTATTAAAAAGTAATAAAAAAAAATATTAAAATCCTGTGTTTTTCCTGTTTTATATTCGTTGCGAGTAATTTGCGAGTTGGACTTTTGGTTCGGTGAAAGACAGGAAGAGGGAAAAGAACTTGTTACTCGGGAAGAACTAAAAAAGCGAATTTTCTGTTTCAGCAGCCACCTTCTGGTTAAGGCTGCATCAGATATTATGGTGAGCGTTGCGCGATCGCAGATATCTAAAATTAGGTACGCGAGCATTAATATGTATTATTGCGACTTAAGCTGTCGGGAGTCCTTGATATCAGTGACTAAACATCTCGCCTACCTTATAACGTTGCGTTATGACTCCACAATGCTGCACGCGTTAATCACCATTGCCATTTCTCTACGTCATCATTCTTGCAACTCCGTTCTCCGCGAATACGTTATCTGCAATTATTATCTGCAAATATTTCCGTTTGTAACTATCTCTTAGACTCGTCGGGCTGATCTGCGATGTACGTGAGGTTCTTCGATTTTCTGAGTTTCAGTGCAATTTGCGTTCGATAAAATCCAATTATCTGACTTACGTAATGAGCCAATGAATGTGGATAACGCATTTAACGCCCGGCGTTCGGGCGATGTGTAAGCGTCGTCACAAAGTGTATTTTCGAGCGCGAAACTTGCACGATATGGTCATTGTACTGTAATCTCTCATTAGGAAGTCTGAAATTATCGCGCGAATAATGACAACGTGCATGGTGACAATCGGGAAAATGCTGAAACTAAAGACATATTTTATAATGGGCGGACGGAATAAAATGAATTAAACGCCACGCTGTAAAAGAAGCCTGTCATTTTTATTAGCACACATAAAGCAAAAGAAATGTATATTTCTATTCGTATACATACGAATTTGTAAAGATAAACATCACCAACAATTCCAATCGAATGCGATTGATCGAATTTTCGAGTTTTTAAAAAACCTTTGTTTTTAAAAATTTACGTCCTTTTTGCACTACGTGGTAATAAAAATGACAGTTTTTTTTTCTTGTAGGATATTGCTTAATTCATTTCTCCTGGATTCTGTCAATTTATTGCAAGACATTAATCATTTAGTTTCTCCGTGCAGGACTGTGTAGGACTGTGATTTTTTTTAATCATCTAAGAATAGATATGTGGTTTTAAATCATTAAACTGTTATTTCGAGTCTCGTCAATATTTACCGCATGTGTCAGGCGATATATTACGCAGATTCGATCGTGGTGAGTATCCTGGGCTCGGTGCGATTAGCCAAACAGAGCCCTCGGACTCTTCTCTCGTTCGGCAGAAAATTAGTTCGCCGATCTGTTGCTCGAAATATATCGATCGCGGTGCAAGCCTGAGACTGAAATCTCACGAAGGTGCCAAATTTCATTTTTATTCGCATATTTAACGAAATGCCAAAAACTAGCCGCAAAGTTAGCGTCTAAAAAAAAAAAAAAAAACTTGGCCAATTCAGCGGCGAATGTGAAACCGCCGGACGGAGGGAAGACCCGAACATTTTTAGAGACGATTTCCATATTCGTTCATTCGTGGAAGATTACATTGGAAATCTTCGCGGAAATCGACGCGTGGCGTCGTTTCGCGCTCGCACGCCGGAGGGCTGCGTGTTATTGATTTTTCGAGGACCAAACGCCGTTATCGAGGCTCATCTCGATTAGATTGATTGGCTGGCAATGATCGCTCGTCGACCGCCTGTTTACACGGCAATATCGCGAACGCTGACTGCACGGCGATAAGCATCCAGAAGGATTACGGCTAATGCGATTAATATATACTCGCGATTGTGCGGTCTTTTATGGGCCATGGGCTATTGAAAAAAAAAAAAATCACGATAGCGGAATAGATCGCTATCACTAGCGATTATGATTTATACGTTTGAATGAGTAATTTTTTTGATAAGTCTACTCGAGCTGTATTGCCGCGCATGTGTGTGTGTGTGTGTAATACTTCATTTAGATAGTTAGATTTGGGAAGAAAGAAATTGACAGATAATTGACGGTGGAAAAATGGTCCATTTTGAAATTGAAATACTTCAAAGGAAATTAAAAATAGCCTTAATTTCGGATGATTAAACTGAATTAATTTAATTCTCAAATTATTATGTTAGTTTTTAATTCCAAGCTTCCATTGGACTTATGGCTCCATCTTGCATCCGATAATGGGAAGTCAGTTAATATTAGATCGAAATTTCAGGATAATATATTTCAATAATATTTTTATATTTGTTAAGTTTTGAAATTAAACATGATTTAAATTTTTAAATTATTAATATGATGCAAAAAGAATTTATTTTTCGTTAATTTTTATCGTTAGTATTATCTTTCTGTAGAAATATATTTATCATAAGAAGGTAAATAAGCTCATATGATGAGAGAAAAATTATATATATATATATATATATATATATATATATATATATATATAAAATATTATATATTATAATACAAATGTATTTCATTTTCGGATTATTCTATACTTGTATTTCCAAGAAATTAATTTTGAAAATTTGATAATATTCAAACGGTTTAAACTAAACTATAATAATAATTATAATCAATATATAAATAAAAGGATAATTTTACTCAAAATCTTCATATTTTAATGTACCAATAATTACACTTCTTAGATATGCATCACTAATGTATGATAAACTATGATATGAATATGATAATTGGGTAATATTTCCAATTAATACGAAATACATAGACAATATTATGCAATATTCATTGCAGATTATAGTGTATTATTCTCAGATTATAATAAATTATAATGCAAGTAGATGCAATGATGTTAATATCCCTATTCTATTAGACATTATTAAATAAAAAAAAGTCTAACATGAATAAAATTGATTTAAAGAATTTATTTTTATAAGGATATCTTTACATATTGTAATTATATAAAATATTTTTAATACTTACTGAGTTTTGTTTGTAAATAGAAGGTGATGGTAAACAGATGAGACAACAAATTATTAATCATGAATAAAGTTGGAATCGGGTGAATCAAAAAAAAGGGATGATTTATAATATGTAATCTAATCGTATTTATTTGTTCATGTAGTGTAATAGTCGCTATATGCTTAAATACAGGTGGTCTATTGCAGAAACGAATATGCCAAAACTTAATAATGTACACGTGATTCTTTAAATAGATATTTATCGATTACATCGTCCAACAAGAAGAAAGGGGGCAGCAGTTAATATATTAATTTTATGAGATGTAAACACTCGACGAGTCGAAGAAAGTGGCTTCTAAAATAAGGACAATTGTCTCGCGAAAATACAATTATGATTTTTCGCAGTATGGAAGAAAGGATGATATAAAAAGAAATGATAGGGGACATAAGGGTAGGAAGATAAAAATAATCTCTATACAAAAGTAATTGGCGTTAGGCAAGAAACTCAAACGCTCGGATAGACGAAAATAACATTATGGTACAAAATTGACGAGATAATACTTTTTTTTTCTTAGCGAGATTAGACTGATTATAATCTTTTCTTACATTCTTTCCCATCCTCATTCGTATTCTTTCATTCTCTCTTTTACGGACTCTTTTCCACTTTTACTCCTTTCTCTCCCGTTCTCTCACTCACTTTTTCATTCAATCTTTCATACATACATTGTACGACAATGGCTACAATAATAATTGTTATTGTGATATAAAATATAACATATTAACGCTTTGCGAACGAGCGAAACCTTCAAAAAACCTAATTAATCAATTAATTAATTGTCATGCATTATGTATTGTTTGCGCGCGCGCGGGGTGTTACGAACAATTTACGCCGTGGCTCGGTGTGCCAAAATTTTGCTGTGGACAATGTCGAGCGGGAAAAATGATTTCTGAATTTCGTTACGTGCCGGTGCACACCGTTTTTCTCGAACTCGAGTACCGTTCCCGATTACGTCGGTTCCGTGCACGGCGATAATTCATCATCACCTTCATCGGGAACGGTAAAAGTTAAAAGGAAAGATAGAAGAAAACCAAATATCTTACATAATTCTCAATACTCTCTTTACAATGCAAAATTCTTCATCTTTGGTAGACATTACTAAATAAATATCGTCGCTTAGAATAAAGGGTCATGCTGAATCAAAGGTAATCATGATTTGCTCGCGGCTCGTCGAGATAAAAAAAAATTCGAAGACGGGCGCGAAACGTCGCTTTGGAAGTTCACTTGCCGCGCTTTCTCGAGGGACTCTCGTCTTTTGGAAGTTTGTTCCGTTCCTCACTCGATATTCGCTGGTCTCAAGAAAAGTCGCGCGAGTTATTCAGCCAGATTCGTTTCAAGGAAACGCAGCGCAGGCTTCGCGATTAAAAGTTGCGCGCAAAAATGAAAATCGCCATCTTACGGCCATGAGGGACCGTGCACTCGGGGAACAAACTAGAAAAATAGACACGCCTATATATATATATATATATATATGTGTGTGTGTACATATATACGAGGTCCTGCAATACGATCCGGTGCTCGAGGATGCTGCTCCTACGTCGTGATGTGGCGCGAACATTGATATTATAGTCCTCAGATATCATACGATAAACTGTTACGGTGCATGTGGCTGTGCGTAGATATGATAGTAGAAACAAGGGAAACATATATGCAATTCATCGATTCGGGGCTTCTTTATGCGCTGTCTGAATGCTCACTGCTGGACGAAACGATCCTTAATTGGACGATCCAATCGGTCATCGATCTTTCGTCATGCAAGCAATATAGCAAACTATTTGATATAATCATAACAAACTAGAATTGATAAAACTCTTGATCATCTTGAGTATTTCAGATAAATGATTCGGATAAATAAAAATGAAGATATGTTTGATGAATTTGAATTTATATCAAATGTACTATTCACTGATTCCATTTCTATCCATATGATATAATTAGACAGGTTCGAAATAATTTATATTGGATCAATATAAATGGCGCATAGGATTCGCTTTTCGCTGCTGATCGAGATTCCTTAATTTTAATAAAATCAAAATTTGTCTCGTTGCCACTTTCATTTCGTTCGTACCGAACGAAGCAAAGTCGCTATTGGGAGACGTACGGTTATGAATATTCATTTCACTGGTCAGCTCTAACACGAGTCGATCATCATTTAAGTAATCAGGGCGATTTCCATGATCGGACCTCGGGCGAGTCGTAGATTTTTTTTCTTACTCGCGTACAAATAAATCTAGCCTAACGCTATGTCACATTATATAAATTCGACGAAAGTTGTCTACTAACTCGGTCTGCCTACTCACTAAATAGCCTCTATTTCTCGCGCGCCATTCTCTCATGTGTAATCTATTATTTTCCAGTATGATGCTCCGCATCCTCGAGTTTTGCGAGTTCAGATCGACACCGGGTTTGTCTACTCGCGCTGTACGTTTAAAATTTTCAGGCGCATGATCTCGGAATCGGGAGGTAACGAACGTCGATTAAACAACTAGTGAAATTCATGCAGCGAATCGCAACCAAGAAAGAATCATGCACCTCTTGCGTTTCTCTGAATAAAAAACCTTTTACCACCTCTCTCGAATTACAACATTGGTTTGCAGGAATAATTAACGATTGGTTCTTTTCTCGGAATTTTTATTTCTTAAATCGTAATAAATCGATTATCTTATGGAGGCGTTACAAGGTCATCATTCAGAGAAGGTGAATATTAAGGACACCATTTATGACATGGATGCAGCACGAGGCTCCTTAAAGAAGACGATTCCTTATCATGCCTAACACACTTTAGCACGATGAACTTTTAAGCTCGCCGATGTCGGCGATGTTCTGTAGCAGATGTGCCGCCTCATTGCTGGTCTGGGACTTGGTATTGTAACGTTGTTTACTCAGCGCCGAAAGCAGGCTAGCGTTCGTCGACATGAGACGCGAATTTGCAGCACCCAGGGCAGCTATTTGCTGTTCCTGCGCGTCAATCACGCGCTGCTTGTACGACAACGCCGCCGACATCTTCTGCTGCTCGCGACGTAGTTCCTCCTCCACGGAGATTAACCTACGAGCAAAAAATAAATCGTTAAATCAGAAGCGAAAAATTCAGTAATAGAGAAAGAAAAAAGATATTTGATAAAAGACTAAAAAGGCGCGTCTCATCAGAAGTGTTCTTCGAAACGATCTTTATTCTTCAAGATACCATTCAGGAATATCAAAATAATTATCTTAAACGATTGCGCCACGTGAAGAATAAAGAGCGTTAAGAAATCAAGCACACGTGGAATTGAGCTTCGCCTATTAACTCTCTCGAGCTTCTACTCTATTCAATATGTATATGTTTTATTTTAGGTCAAAATGTTTGATTTATTGACAAAGTTCTGTCATCTCTATGAAACTGAGAGGTGTTACAGGGAAGCTGAAAAAGAACCAAGCGCACCACGATGCATAGTTAATGAAACAACATCAATAGATAAAAATAAAGCTGTAAGAAGCAACAGTGTTCGGTGCATAATTTGATACACTCTTGGAAAAGGATAATTGGAGTATCAGGTCTTCTCAGGATCAAAAAATTATATGTTTGCTGTATATGATAGCGATCATGTACGTATAATGTGTGAAAGAGAGAAAAAAGAAATGCCATACATATCGGAGAAATTCGATATAATCGCGATGAATATGAATTTGCGATACATAAACGATTGCCAAGAATCACGGAATATCCGTACACAAGAATGAATCAGAATGAACATGTTGGAACGTGAGATGTCGTGAGATGTGTCGGTGTTCGATGAGCGACAATTCGGGAAAAAAGCTGATAAAATTGACGTTCCGTGATTGGCAATGTTGAAACGGTGAACACGAGTTTACATTACGAATTTAATTTCCGTGGCGTGTGGCGGACTTTCACAAACCAAGAGAAAAACACGATGAGAAGCCAACATGTGAATGTAAAAATGTAAGAAAAGCTTAGAAATATAATTGACTCTTACACCAAAGGTCCAGATCAAGCCAGAGTATACCAAATGCAGCGGATAGAATGCACAGGAACACACAATCAGTTAAACATACATCATTTCGATATAGCCGTTCATATACGGGTGAGTGTTTCCCCATTAGTTTCCGTTAGACATAGAAAAAGTGGTACACGCGATTAAACTACATTCACTTCTATATTCAATATACACGAAATAATATAAACAACAATTTTCCATTTACTCCTACAATTTTAAATTTAATATCTGAAATCGCGTTATTTTTATTAAAATTGAATTTCAATCCGTCCGCAATTAATCGCGAATTTAAACAAACTTTAAACTTCATACTTTTTATGAGATATTGAATCTGAAAGTTGCTAGATTGAATGTTCTCTATAACACTACCGAGTTCTTTTTATGAAGATTTCAAATGAATCTTACAAGCCGAAAAATAAGGATATGGAAGATCAAGTGGCTGAATATGGCGAGACGTCAAAGTGAAAAACGCATAGATAGTGATAATGATCACGGTGATATCAGGGTTCACACTCAGGCAAAGATCCGGTAATGGATTTGCGACTCTAGCGTGGAAATGAAGATGAAGTACCTGGAAATGATGCTCTTCATATTGGTGTCGGACGCAAGGTCTAAATCGGCATCCTCAGTGGCGCCTAATCGCGCACGCAATCGCAGCCGATCTACGCTATTCTGTAGCCTCTCCACCTCATACATTTCCACTTCATACTGGAAATGAAGAAGTGTGTTAGTTACAAATTATAGACGAAGAAGAGAAAGAATATTCGTACGATGATATTCGTTAGACGAATAAACTACACAAAATTATAACTGTTTTTATATAGTCAACATAGCGAAGTAAAGAGAACCTGTTATTCACAATTCAGTTATACAAATTTTAAAGAATTGTAAATCTTTTCGTGTTCAAGAAATAATCGTTAATTCAATTTAAAATGTCACCGCATTAATAGTTAATAATGCAAACAATTGTAAAACAAATTTCAACAAAGTATCAATTTCAAGTATCTTTCAGCTTACTTGATCGATGCTGCGATGACTGCGTGATTTGCTTCTCCTGGTGGTGCAATTTTCTTCCTCACTTGTGTCCGACAAATCTCTTGTGGAGTCCAGAGAAAGTCTTCTTCTGAGTTTCGTGCAGCAAACGTCCTGCGTATGCTCTGAGTTGTTTCGGTGGGTTTGATTACCCTGTCGCCATTGATTTTGACCGTTTCTCTGATGATTTCGTACGTTATTTTTGGGCGGTGGAGAGGGACTCAGATCAACGCCTCTTACACTGTCGACGCCACCGCCGCCACTACCATCTCTTTCCTCGGAACTGCTGCTGCCTCGTCTACCTGTTCTCGCGTGATTGGATTCCATGTGATAAACAGGATTGGCAAATGCCAACGGTGCCGTACTAAGGATATGTGCGTTTGCATTATTGCTGCTGAGATCCACCGGACTGGAACTTTGACTGTAAGCAGCAAAGCTTTGATAGCCCGAAGAAGCCACATTACTCAGTTGCGAGATGGAGATCTGCGAGCCTTTTTGTGATTTGGATTCTGACACTTCATCATCAGCGTATCTTAGTAAATCGGATAATTCATCAAGATTACCATTAGCGGATGCGTTGTTAGCCTTGGAAGTATTATAATTATTGTTTGGCTGATGATTGATCGATAGTGTGAGATTCGTAGGCGGATTGACAACCACATTGGCGTTTACTGTTGTTTTCGAGACATTGTTGTAATTGCGTTGTTGGGTTTGATTCGCATTCTCCTCCTTGTGACAATGATTCCGGCTGGCCGATCTTGAAACGTTATAATTATTGTGATTGAAATTATCCTCACGATCATGAATGTCGAGACTCTGCAGGCGCGCGATATTGTGCCGATGCTGTTGTTGCGAGACAATACTACCGTTGCTCGATTGGATGCTTTGAGGCGATGTAGTGATATTGTAATTGGAATCTTTCAGGTTGTTGTGACTTTCGGAACGTGTAGGACTCGTCGGATGAGTCTGGCAGTGATTGACGTTCGCCAAGCTCGCGCTGGCCGTCAGTCTATAGCCCGGTCCAGATCGATTGGAACCGAGTGGTCTGTGTTGCCGTGTGATCGGTGTCGGTGAGCGCGACACAAACGCTGGTGGCTCCAAAGGATAATCGTCAGAGCTGATTTGCAGCTGCAACTTGCCATTCGTCGGCATGTAAGCGTTTCGAGGTAAAGTTGCCGCCCTGGCGACATTTGGACTGCGCGAACTATTGTGACCTAGGGTGTTAGTTTGCAGCACTTCGTTGCTGTCTCTGATCGTGCCATTTATCGTGCTGTGATTGCTCAGCGTCGACGTAGCTGAGATGGAGAGATTCGTGTTACTGTTGGCAATAGTCGGATCGTTGTAGCGGAAAATATTGTTCTGCAGATTCGGGTAACGATGCGCCGTAGGTACGGGACTCGGGCCTGGCTGATCCAAAGCCACGGAGATTCTATCAAGGATTTCAGGTAATCGTGACGGTGGCATTGATGGCGAGGACGGTGCTATCGTTGCCACGCTTTCTCGTAAAAGAGCATGCAGCAAAGATAACTGCTTGCCTAGATCTATGTAGCCATCGAATTCTAGTGAGTTATTGGCCGGTGCGTCCTTTGGCAGTGGGCTCTGTTGAATAGAAAGATACGTGTCATTTATCTTATAATTTGTCATATAATTAAATATTTGTTATAAATATTTACAATTATATATATTATAATATTTTCTTCTACAATTAAAATTATATAATTATATATATATTATAATTATATAATTATATTATATATATATAATTATATAATTTTAATTGTAGAGGAAAATACTTTTATCTTTTTCATTAATTCATGTTCAATTCAAGCAATATAAATTTATTAAAAATCAAAATATAAAATATTATAAGATACTTACGCTAATTAGCTGCAAGAAATTCTTCATAGACGGAGCTTCGCGTTCGAGTAGATCATTCATGAATTCCATGAAGTTCTCTTTACCCTGGAATTTTGTGAAGTTCGCAAGCGTTTGGAGTGTCTTCGCAACCAGAGTGAGATTTCTTGCCGCTTTCTCGTTCGGATATTCTAAAGTAAAAATGTTTTTTATTTATAATTTCGTATCATTCAATGTATATTAAATTTTTATATAATAATTTCTCTATAATACTATAGATATTATTAGGATTTATAAAGCATAATACGTTTATTAATAATAAATTAATAATAAATTGTATTAATTAAAAATCAATGAAGATAATTATATATTAACCTACCGTGCGTTATATTGAAGAGAGATGGACTGAGAATAGCGGGACAGAGGAATCTCAGAAAGATCGATGCGGAGATGAGATTATCTGCGATATCCTCACGACCCAAATCTGCCAGACGTTCACGAAAGATGCGGAAGCATTCGCGCAATTCTAGCGGGAAATGAGCGTGGCTCGATAGTATTCTGCTCCAAGCTAGTTCTACAGCATTGCGAAGGTTTTGCTGTTGTTTGTGCAACGCGGCGACAGAAGCGACCTTGAGTGGATCCACTTCGCAATCGCCGCCTTCGACTGCACCCCTCACAACTGCTCCCAGAGTTTCTTGTAGATATCTGTCTCCAGTCAATTTCAAGTAGGCTTCCATCGCCTTCGTGGCTAATGAATTTCCTCGAAAAGTGAGCCTTTCATCATCTGGAATATTTATAAATAGAAAATAAATTAGAAATTGTAAATTGAAAATAAGAAAAGAAATAAAGAATTATAAATCCTCATAAATAATATCGCACTTTAGAAAGACTTTAAATATTTAATTTATTAATAATTTCATGTATAAGAAGTCATATTAAGGACTGACCTATTCGATGAATGTCCATCATGACGAGATCAGCGAGGAATTGCGGCGCCTTTTTCTCTCTTTGCATTACTGCTACTAAAGCAGTCGCGATATCTTCTTTCGCCTTGACGCCGATGACGGGTTCTAATTTTTCGCATAATGATGCATAATCGGTTTTCAGATATTCCAGAAACTCTTGATACACTTGAACCGGTAATATGTCAACTGACTGAAAACGGCACTTTACTCTTAGTGTAGGAGGCTCCTTAAGAGGTCCCTTGTCACCTACTACGGTATACCATTTCTCCGTCAAATAACGCGACGTCACATTGTGTACTGGTATACTGACGGAACCTACAACGAACAATCAGAGGATCATTATATGTATATTACAGTTGCATTACATCACGTTTCAATTGATTATTCAAACTACAGATCATTTTACATTTACGTTATTAAATACAGTGCGTACATCATATATTAAATTTTATTTGCCTCTAAAATTTTCTTGCAATTTACAATTTAAGAAAAACAAATATTGGATTATGAAAGAGTTATCTGAAAATATCAAAATTAATCGCAATCGAGTGCTTACCGATTAAAACATTTTTGTCCCTCTTCTTTTTTCTGTCCGCTTCCCTGTATAAATTCACCTGGATGGTGTTGACAGAGGGTAAATGATGGAAGTCGAAATGCTCGCCCCAAAAGCATAGGTCAGCCTTCAGTTTGGCAGTCGTTCGCGCGTACAAGGTACTGTCGAGGCAGACCTCGCAAAAATATCGCTTCTTTGCGGGCACGCCCTTCGCCTCCAGTAACCAGATCTGCAGGGAATTGTCTGTTCGGCGTGTCTGTTCCGCATCTGGCTGAACGGATTTCCTTAAGCTGCACATACAATAAAATAGAAAGCTCGTTCGCCTGTCTATATAGATCATCATATGAATCAGATAGATAAATGGATCGAATAGGGATCGAATAACAATTCAGATTTATATGAAGATTCACATAATATACTTCTCAAAATCAGATAGCGTAACCATTGAAAAAACGCATATATTTATGATAATGTTCCAGTTCACATATGCATATTTTCTTGATTTTTAATCCACAACCCGCGGTACTATCGAGAATCGGTATTTATTCAATTCAAGTCGAAGTCGGGGAGTTCGCGGGTCGAGAAAAAAAACTGCGCGATAAATCTAGAGCGTCGCGTACGGTACTCGGCATGTCGTTCTCGTGACCGTGATGAAAACGAAATGGCGATTTAAACCTGCATAGCAGGGCGATAAATAAAAAGCGACGCGCGACGCCCGGCCTGTCCAACCGACCTGTGCAACCACTGGTCCCGTTCGTGCGCAGTTCTGCAGCTGAAATACTTGGGCCCGCCGGTGCTCGGCGTGACCTGGAAGCAGTGCGGCCTGCCGAGGAGACTCGGATGCAGTGGCGTCACCGCCGCGAGGTCCATCGAGGTCACCGCCTGACCGCACAGCAGAGACTCGTGCGAACGGCATCCTCGAAGACCGGCGCCCCGTTGCTTCTGCCGCTCGAGCTTCGTTACGCTCTTCGTCCTCTTCAGAGGGTTCGACCGGAACGACCGCTTCGAGAAGAAGTTCTGCAAAATTCGAGAAAAAGCGATTCTCGTTAAGAGCCATGCACGTGAAGTCGTGAGGGGTCGCAAGATCTAGCGCAAATCGAAAAAGCGCTTGCTTCGAAGAAACAATTATGTATTATATACATAAACAATTGTTTGATAACAGTTGAAATTTATTATTTCTTATGCTCCCGTAACGCATAATAGAAGTATAGCTGAATAAATAAATAAAATCTAAAGTAAAGATATAATAAGGATATTTTGATATATTTTATAAAAAATATTGTTTAATAAAATTTTGATTTATTTTATAATAAAGACGGAATTTCGTTAACCAGACATAAATTTTGTTTAAGAACTCCCGAATATTTCTCTATGTATACAAATTCATATATATATCTACACCATTAAATGTGGCCGGTATTTTTTGTTTCTCATTTTTGTAGACGATCGTTTATTGCATTGTTCTACCAATTGGGAGAACACATTACTCTATTCCGGCTCTGTGAATTTGCCGGTATCTCTTTTTGCCACCGAGAAACAACGGATTTGGCTGGTTGCCACTTGGGAAAACTTGATACGCTTCCAAATGTACAGTAGAAGGAACAAAAAAAGACTATGTGGCACGATTCGGCTACAATTCGGATACAAAAGATACCGTACCAAGAAATCTATTCTAATAATAGGTATCTAACGGTATCGATAAACGATGTTCTTTCTTTTGTTTAAAAATAAAGAATATATGTAAGTCAACAAAAGCATCATTTTCCCAATACATTTTATATTCTACATAAGATACAACATATTTACAAATTTTAATGTGACCGTACATCAATACAAGGTAAGTGAAAACGACGTGGCGAAGAGCTTGTTCTATCAGATGTATCTTTTTATCTTATTTAATGTTAAGAGAATACATTTTTGATATACAATCAGTGACATTCTATTTCCAAAAATATCAAGTATTATTTGAAATTATATTATCGGATATTATTAAATTCTTTTAGATGGGAAATAAAGCCGTAAGGTCAATTAGGTATTGATAAGAGACCAATGAGGACGGAGTAGATATTAGCAGTCTAGAATGTTGCTTTAGGGAACGAAGAATCCTGAGTTTGAATCCCGAGGGACTCCGTTAATTTTTTCAGCTTTTATATTAGACAGAAAGAAAAATGACTCGTGCTCTTGCGACATATTCTTAACTGGATATTATTTTTCTATGTGAACGATATATCAAGAAAAGAAAAGAATTCTTTGAAACAGAAAGAACGAATGACTCTTAAATGAAAAACCTCTTAAATTTTATTAATAAAGAATTCGATATTCTCTGAATGGATTTTGTGAATGTTTGCAAACGTCTTGAGTTTTTGCAATATTTACCCTCGCATTAAAATAATTGACGATCATGCTGACAACCTTGTCGTCTTCGTTCTCCTCCATCGGCTTGACGCACATTTTTTTTTTCACCATTCGCGCGGTTTCAAAAAATTCGGGCCGAAAGGGTAAATATTTATGAGTACTTTTGAGGCATTTTTACATCGCGAAATGTGGCGATGTATTAAAGCATTTCAGAATGTTGAAATATTTCATCTCTCGCGAAACATTTTCCTGCACAATTTGTTAGTTAATAATCCTTTAATGTCATATCATAAATTAGTATTCAAGTATTAATTTCAATATCCTAATATTTGAAGATTGAAGAGAGAGAGAGAGAGAGAGAGAGAGAAAACGCATGAAATTCTACATTGGCCGGATGTTCTTTCTTTAACTTATATAATTACTTATTATAATTATCTAAAATTATCTTATTTCCGCAATACTTTTTTAGGATAGAAGCACAGGTTTATTGCAGGTAAAACGATCATAAAATATAACTGTTCCTAACATTCATATTTAAATGTATAATAATTGTAAGGTATACTTTTTGATTCTGTAAACTTACTTCCAACGGTTTAATTTCCATAGTAGCTTCAATAGTTTTCACAATTTTAAATAAACGCATCAATTTCAAAAATCTTCGCACGAGCAACTGAGAAAATCAATACAATTCGCCAAATTCATCAACAGACCGTTTTGCTGCCACGTGTAAAGCTTTTCCACTTCATGTGCTACCCGTTACCACCATTTAAAAATCACCGTCGTCACGGAGCGCATTATCGTTGTGGCAAAGTGCCGCGTTATCGTGCACGTGCATGCAAGATAAGTCCGGCCCAATATCAGAATGCAGAATTTAATCGTGCGCGACCGCGTCGCGAGTTTCGATTAGAAAGTAGAAATTCACAGGTACTCTTTTTGGGGAGCATTCTATATAAAATATTCGCTCGATGACTCTTAATCGAAATGTGTTTTTCATTGTTGTCTTGTTTCTATATATATATATAAAAAAAAAAAAAAAACTGACTTTCCTGATATGCACAAACCATTTTATGTCCCCTCCCCCCCCCCCCCCTGACGTTATAAAACTTTTGTATAAAACATTTTTCGACACAAGTCTTAATTTTTAAATATTTCACATTTTCTCTTGTTTCTGTATCTTCAATGCTGTTAACAGCATGATGTTGGCAGATGTTACTTTAGAGAGCACGAGATAGGGATCACAAGAGAGAATTTTAATCTCGAACAATATGTGTTTCACGTTATAAGGAATGACCATACGTACAGTTACCATACTAGAGATATTCTTCGGACAACTATGAACCGGCAAATGAATCGCTGAGTCAGGTATCCTTCGTATTTATGGTCAGCATGGTATTTGAGAGCGACATCTCGAATTCAAATTTTTGAGAATCCTGTATACGATCTTTATATACTTGCATCGACTTTTGAAACATTAGCTTTTTTATACGGAAATAATATTTTGCTTATAGTTATTTGTAGTAACAATAATTTCGTTAATGCCTAATCTATTAAAAAATATCAAAATTTAAAAAAATACTCGCACCCAACTAAGATATTTCAAATCCGCTTGCGTAGTTTTCTTTAGAATCGTTTGTAGTGTTTGTAGTGTTTTCCGTTTAGTTTTGTGCGCTGGTTTAACAAACGGCAAAATTCGCTCGTGGCCATTTGTTTGAATTATTGTAACTTTTGAACGGTTCGACTGCAAACGAAACGGAAAGCATTACAAACAACTACAAACAATTCTAAAAAAAGATTGCGCAGGCGGATTTGCGTTATCTTAAAAAAAAAATGACAGAGTTCGTTCTTGGCTATTTGTTTACATTGATTTGAAATATCTTGGGAGTCATTTTTTTTTTAATTTTGATATTTTGTAATGGATAGGATTACAAACGAAAGTATTATTACAAACTATCATTACAAATTATTGTTGCGAAATTATTATTACTACAAACAAAATATACTGTTATACTGTTTCCATTTAAAACAGTTAATTCTTCAAGTCGGGTGCCAAGTTCGCAAAGGTCTGTATATGGCCTTCGGTCTTATCTAATGATCTTGCAGAGCCCAGATCCCAACCGGTGATTTAAATCGGAAGGTCCTTTAAATGGTTACGATCTCCTTCACGTGCGATGATCGTCCGAATACTTTCGCAACTCAACGTGCTCGATCGGGCACTTTTTGCCCACGATACATCGTATTAAATTTCACGACCTAGCTGACGTCATCATGCATCGACGAGGATAATGATCAATTGGACACGTGAATTATGTGTCTTTCGCCATAGTGCGTCGTAATGCGATGACAAAGACGTGAAAATGCTTTTGGGTCAACTATGAATAGATTCTCGTTGCTCATGCGTGTGAATATAGAATATCTTAATAAAAGTTTATCTTAATAAAATGATGTACTCGAAACAGAAAAATGCATTGATTCATTTTTCATATTATTTTGTAGCGATTAAAATATCAAAGATATTGAGATATCGATAATTATGATATTTATATATAATGTTTTTAGTTAAAATGGCATTACATATCTTTTACATCAAGTTTTGATTATGCGATTGTTGTTTCTTAAAGCTGTCGTTTAAAATGTAAATGAATAATAATTATTTTTTAATGATTTAAATTTTGTTACCTTTGTATTGAATAACAATTACTTCAACATTTTTATAAATTCGCAGTTTTAAAGATCATTGTTGAGATCTCAAGAAATATAAAGTGAATTTCATGGAAGACTTAACAAGAGATAACACGAATATATCGTTTATCCTAGATCTCGAGCCAAGTTTTTATTAGAGTTTTACAGTTTCATTTGCTCAATTGGAAGATGGCAGAAACATCTTGATGGCAATAATTAATGTCGCAACAATATTAATTAATAACGCGAAGACCTCGATTGATTCTGTTTATAATTTGATAAAACTTTATAAATTTACTTCATCCTTTCACAATGTTTTGTTGACATCAATTACGTTACATAAGATTTTCGTATTTCATATTTACAAATATGTCAAACAAACTTAAGATTTTTTTTTAAATGACAAAATAAACTCACATATGATCACGTATAATTAATTAGCAAACTTGTATAATTTTTTTAGATTAATCTGTTAATAAGTAGTGTGAACGATCACGAATTTCATATCCACTGTCACTTGACAACATTGGCCGTTTTTCCCCGAACACGAATGTGCCAGCTTTTCTCCGCGAGATCTCGAGAAGGCGCGATTTCGCGGCGAAATCTCGTCGTCGACTGACGCAGATGTTGGCTCATCCGGGTAGCCGAAGTCAAGGGATCCTTGGGACACCTTTGTGTGTCGCGAACGAAAATGTGTGTCTGCCCCTGCATTCAGGTAAGGCAAAACGGGCTAAACCCCTCGGTTCCCCTCGGGGGCCCTCTTCTACGGGCGCGCTTTTCTGTTCCCGACACCGGTAAGGGCAAAAACGTCTTCGAGGGGTTCTCAAATCGACAAGGCCGCGACATGCAGCGTCCACTGATTGCATCTGCGATCGGCTCCGTTCTCTCCCGTAGAAACGTGCCTCACGTACGAAATAGGCGGACAATCGAAAAAACGTTTCAAATGAAATTCCTTTGTTGCACTTGCAACGCGCGTGAATTTATTCATTACTCCGTTATGTTTTGTGAATGTTCAAATATGGTGCGAGCGCGCGCGAACCGTTCGAAATAAATCTCAAGAAATCGTGATCAAGATTCGTGATTTCCATTTAAAATTTATTTAAAGCATTACATCGAGCAAGTTTTTTCAATCGACTCTCGAGCTACATTTCTTGTTTTAGATTTCTTACGAATGCTGAGAAAAGACTCCAAATTCACCGATGGAATTACCGATGGAATTCCTTGATACTTTTTTGTCTTATTTTAAATGGCAATCGGATTATTAAGCCGCGTATAGGAGACAACTGGTAATAATTCGTTTTGTAAACGGTAGCCTGCGACGTTTCTCAACCGGAAACAGCAACGTAGCTGTCACGACTTGCCCCGAAACCAGTCCGTTCTTCCTTTTGTTCCTTTAAAACCCTTCACCAACGAGCTTACGGGTCCCCTTCCGACCGAACACTGAATGCGTAAACCGCCGCATAAGCATTGTAAAAACAGAATATTTTTGAAAAAAATACTTTTTAAAATTAATTAATATCTGAGTGATATAATATATTTTTGCTTTTATATCGATATTTATGATCCAAGCTTGTGTTTAATTTTTAATAGAACAGATTTAAAATTTATGATCTGTTTATAATTTTTAATAGATTTTTGTAAATATATATAATTTTGTAAAATATATAGATATATATATCAAAGTATATTGATTAATTGTAGAGAGATAAAAATACATCTAGCTTGTATTTTATTCATAGAAAAGTTTGGCGGCAAGATCGCCCGGCGATTTAATCTAGCGCGTGAGAGTTGAGAACACCTGCTTGTATGTAAAGCTTGGATCGATATTTTCTGCGTTGAATATTTTCACACTCGAGTTAAGAGTATTCTCGATAATATAAATGACATAAATCAATGTTTATTTTACAGACGACGAGAACTTTTACGGAATAATAATTCGGAAATATTGTAAAGAAAATAAATGTATATATTACTTACATTTATTTACAAACTTTAGATATATATTTATGAATATTAAATTCAGGAGGAAAATTGGAAAAATCTTATCATGATTGATGAAGTGGAAACAAGACAGTTTCTAAGATATAAAAATAACATGTTTCGCTTTAAAAAAAAAACATCAATTGGCTGGCAACTCGGAAGAATTCGTGAGATCGAAGCTACGTGATTGGAAGAATGAAAGCTTGTTTTCCCGATCGACGAACAGATCACATATGAATGAAAAGAGCAAGATACAGATTTCTGACGTCTGTTCTTGAAAATAGAAATTTAAATGTAAGTTACATAAATAATACACGGACAATGGACACATGACAATGCGTCTTCCGTTATCGGAGGGTCGCCGATCGGTCCAGGATGTCTTCTCGAAGAAAAAAGTTGATCTGATAACATATCTCTCGAAGTGTGGTTACGGAGTAAATCTTCGCCCGTTCAATCCGTTGTCGCAAGAAATGCTGAAATGCCAATAAATCTACACGAGAGAATCTACGTGTGATTAGCAAAGATCTAATCCGCGAAGCTAATGCACTCGCTAAGACGATCGCGACAGAGAAGTATATGATAGCGATCTGCGACCCTTAAAAAGAACACACGTGGTATCTTCACTGAGGAAGGGGAAAGGGAGCCGAAAGCTAAATATTTTATTATAACAGTAAAATCTAGCGATCGTGACGTTCAATGCAAATTTGACGCCGTAAAAGTTCGTACAATGGCCGTTCGTTATTCTATTAACCGAACGATGGTAACACTTAAGATCAGTACGCATACTGATCGGTATTTTCATCACGTATCTAACGTTTAGATGCATTCGTTTAACGATTATTGTGCTACGATATTAACTTTGCTTGCATGTTAAACAAACAAAACGTCGAAAATGTCGCATGTAATTTAACGATCATTACGTTTTAAACGCTGATCGCCGCTTTCACGTTAATGAAGTGAGAATCGGGACGCTACATTTGCTGCTAAATGTGCGATGAAGGTAGAAATCGGGCGTATCACGAAGACGACGTTTCTCGCGCGGCAACGCTTGCTTCTGCCCGAAATAACGGAATATCGGAATAGATAATGCGACCGTTAATCAGGCAGGCTTCGCGAGACGTGGACGTTTTCCCGCTGGAGAAAATCCGATTTGGCGTACGTATAGACGCGCCTTCATCACTACGTCGATTGTCAGCCCGATAATATCGACAGTGAGAGGCAGATGGATATCACCGGGACGGCGAATGGCCCCGTCCCCCCCCCGTCCCCAATTAAATTAAATTAACGTGGAATTGTCAGACGAAAGTGCCGGCCTGATCTCGCACGACGGGGGCCGATGTTAAATATAGTCGCAGATCGGTTAACGCCAGGCGCTCATGGAAAATGAGATCGCTGAACTCGCCGTCGCCGCCGCCGTCGCCGCCGTCGTTGCGGCGAGGTGGTCTATATACGGAGTACCGGGTGTAACGAACTAATTACAACGTATCGCGTGTGTGTATGTGTGTGTGTGTGTGTGTGTGTGTGTGTGTGTGTGTGTGTGTGTGTGTGTGTGTGTGTGTGCGCCCGTGCGAATCCACGGGACACGGGCATTTCGGCGGGATCTCGTGAATATTCACGCCGGGCATTAAGTTAGCCGACGAGCCAACGTAAACTATGTACGTCCTCGGCTATCCGAGGGAAGCTCTTCATCCCGGCTCTTTCATCCCGGAGAATCCTCATTCATGAGCGGCCGTATCCTCCGTGATACATACGGGATGGCCCTTCCGATTTTACGAGAGTGTCTTGTACGTTGGAGTGCGTGCGACGAATGGATGAGAGACAGAAGTCATGCGCAATCGAGTTCGCAGTTTCACAAGTAAACAGTTCCTTTTAATATACTCTTCTTTTTTTTTTTTTTTTAATTTCAAGATATATTTTGTGCCAGAATATTTTTTTTTTTTTTTTGGTTACAAATCTTCTGTCCGAAAAGTGGAAGAAAAAGCTAATTTGTATCGTGGATGTTTAATAATATTTTAAAGGAGTTTTAAGGCTTGAGATTAAACGAGAGCATTTTCGTTATTTTCTGATAATAATATTTTTGTCATTTTTCTCAGTCAGTTGTGTGTTACAAATATATCTCCTCCTTAATTGCAATTTGTTATCGATGGAGGAGTTATAGATAAATGCTCGCACACACAAATATATGAAAGTGAACCCGAAAGTGAACCCGATAATCGAATCGGTGGTGTGTCACATGTGTTACGAAAATAGAATATCATAGAATCATCGACGTGACATTATTGAGTGAAGCATCCGATTATGTTTTAACGAATTATTACGCGAGCAGTCAAATTTACTTACAACAATCCTGTTCGGAGTGACATCCAGGGGTCGTGCGCCGAGCACTGGTGTGGCGGGTGCGCTACCCCTTCGACAGGCCTTCTCGTACGATGTGTCTGAAACAGAACCGAATAACTCACGTGAACGTGTGCTTAGACGCTTAGACTTAGCAATGGTAATTGGCGTGTCATGTTTCGGATACGCCCGCGTATGTTTAATTCGGTCGTGCACGGTCGAAGTAAACTGAAACCACGTTGCGGCAATGATTACATGGTCGGCGTCAATAGTTAGTCCCGCTGACTCTGTCATTGTCACAAGCAACACGATACGTTCGTTCAATTGGCGCTAAAAAGCGCTTTGCTACACGAAGCTACACGAAGTCAATTTTGCGAAACATGTTGTAAACATGAAATAATTCAAATAATTAATATTTGAAATTAAATTTTTGGTGGACATTTACTTGAATAAATTTTGTTGTGAGTATCACGAGTAAACTCCGATAATCGATTAAGTATTTTATATTTTACCTTCGAATTTCATTCTTGCATGATTCAAAGTAATTAAATACCCCTTCTCTCTTTGATTTATTATTTCGAAAAATTTAATTTCTTGTAAGCTAAGGGATGCGATATTTACAATGATATTTACTATAATGAACAGTTTGCCTCATCAAAAATTATAAAATTTAATTTAATCTTTTTAGATATAAAATTAATATTTTAAAATTTTTAAGAAAATATATTATTATTGC
This sequence comes from Pogonomyrmex barbatus, assembly GCF_055798465.1. Lineage (NCBI taxonomy): Eukaryota > Metazoa > Arthropoda > Insecta > Hymenoptera > Formicidae > Pogonomyrmex > Pogonomyrmex barbatus. Next base: position 8,639,097 of record NW_028297182.1, on the reverse strand, counting down.
AAAATTGCGAAATTTTTTAATTATTCTTAAAATTATCATATATGCTCTTCTATTATCATTAAGTGAATTAGAAAACAAAGATGCTAGATTAGAATTTAGCGTATCTAAAAGTATTTACGTTATTATTTAAATTAATGCCGATAGAGTTTTTTAACTGAGAAGTACGCCAGTCATATTTTACTTGGATCAACCGTTTCAGACAAGTGTACTAAGAGTAAATGGTCGCACACTCGACGTTCGCCGTTTACTCCTTTGCTTCGAGAGGCGCTCGAGTAACAGAAATCGGTCCAGAGAGAAGAAACCGAAAGCAGCCCCGTAATTAACGCCCTTACAAGAACCCGGGGTGCCTCCCAAGCCTTTCTCCCGAGCTTCTCTGTTTACGGTCAGCGGTTTAAATGGTTGCCTTGCACAAGGGTCTCGAGTTACTCGTGCCTCTATGTGAAGGTTTCTAGACATGTACAGAGTGTTCCTAAATTCTCGTGTTTAATTAAAAACCGTAAAAAAATTTAATTAAAATCTGTAAAAAATTTTATCTGGCTTCTCTTTTATCAATTTATGATTAATTTTTTGTCAAATAAAAAGTCGAAACGTTAATGATTACGGAGCGATTAAAAGCGTGATAACGACGAGAAAATTTGTGATAACTCGAATATCTAAAAAAAGTAATTCAATTTGATAAAAAAGTTTGAATTGCGATGACATCCCGTATCTTAGAGCTATGATTATTAAAACATTAAATATATTTAATTGACTTAGGAATTAGTTTTAATCTGTCAGTTTTAAATTTAGCGATTGAGACACCTTATATGCACGTTTCTTCGTACATTATTACAATGACGATAAAAAAAAAAACACTTGCAATTGTGTACGTATGCATAAAAAAACGCAACGTGCTCTTGAATGTGTATTTATATGATTGTATCATTTCGATTCGAAGATAAAGTTCTTCAAGCCTTGTATCCAAGTTAAAATGATGTAATTAACGTAATTAAAAATCAGATTGGATCATATTTAAAAACTGCGAGGTTCTCTGTATGGAAATGTGTGACAGCGTGGCTTGTAACGATGTATACGTTTCACCGATGAGAGAAACAGGATCTCCTGCACAGGAGAATCGTGTGAAGCGAAACCAGATCTGCTTGCCAGTTTCCATTGTCAAAATATGTAACGTAATATTTACGTAATAGGAAAAAGCGGGGATCAAAACATCTTGTATTGTGCTCACACGTGATTACGGTAAGCATTATCATACAATCATTTTTTTTTATCGGATATCCAATAAAAAAGTTATTTCTCAGACAAGAAATAAAAATATTGTGAGAAGAGAGATATCTCGAATTTCGGCGAATTTTATCTCGAGACAGGTTCACCCGAGATAAGTTTGACAAACCCCAGCACTTTTCAACAGTACAATAAATAAAAAATCGAAATCGATGCGAAATTCGACTGATAAGCGAATGGTGATCGAATATGTTTTGACTGATCGTAATATATAGTATATTGCGTTTGTATGGGTTATGATACCGATAATTTTGTGCACACGGTTTCGTTCACACACGAAGCCTAGCTGTAAAATCTTAATATGTACGTTCCACCCTTTTTACGATGCACCGGGAAGATAAAGATGTTTGGAGATAAATGCCCGGCCAATTGGAGCAATTCCAGTTGGGGCGTAAAAACATAAAAGCTGGGGTAGAGATGTATGCGTGAATATTCCGTGTGCTGAGTCTTGCTGAATACGGAAATTATTCAAACGAGAGTATGTCGTATATTTCTCCCATGTGTTCATCCTCGCGGATGAATAATTATTTAACATAGCGTCATATGTAAAGTAATCGCGATAACAAGAACTTAGACATCAAAAATGTTATGATATTTCTTCCGATAATCAAACTGAAATAAAATAATAGAATTTTAGAATAAGAACTTTGGAAATTATATAATTATATAATTGTTTCATTTGTTCATATACATGTATATTATTTTTATATAATATAATAATTTTATGATTATAATATTATTGTTATAATATTATTACAAATATATTTATCACGATGGATATAAATTTCTAGAACATATATAGATCACGTTATTCTTATCTTTGTTAACAATGGGACAACAGATTGCGCTTTTAATTGCAGTCGCAAGATATTGGTGAAACGACCATCGTAAATATCGCTGATCGCGCGAGGCGAATCCCGAATCAACTTTTTACGAGCCTCGTAAAAGGCTCTCTGCTTCAACATATGCTACCTGCTAATTAATTCCTGGTTTACGGCTCATCGGCACAAAGAAAATGCCGCGGAAATTCATAGTTTCGCGGTTTAGAGTTTTGATCTGAAATATTTCAAGACTTCGAAGTAAAATGTTTGTCTCTTCAAAATATTTATTTGTTTACAAAAAAAAAAAGAAAATAAAAGTAATGCTTCATCAGATAAACAAGATTACATAAAAGTTTCTTAATGGCTAAATATTTAATATTTTAATATATAAACAATTTAAATTTGTTATCGAGTTGTCCAATATATTCAATGTAATTAAAAATAGAAAATAAAAGACGGATAGAGATTTTATTTCAAAACTTTATCTCATTTCATGAAATATTAATTTGATGGTATATTAATGATATAAATAATATTTTATTACAAAATCCGTCTTGAAGTAATTATAAAAATAGAATAAAGATAAAAAAGGCGCTATTTCTTTAGAATATTTCTTTCTTCATCAAATATTATCGAATATAATATTAAATTACTACAAAAATAAGAGATAAAATTTATTAATTTAATCCAAATCTTGAAATCAAGTTGTGTGGAAAATATTAGTTAAGGATACATATAGCAGTTAGAAATTATTTCTTCGTTCTATTTGCTGGCGAGTATTTAATTAGATTCGTGATGAAGCGATCTCTCCCCTCCCCCCTTTCCTCTTGCTTTCGCGATTTCGCCTTTTTTTCCTCGTGGCCTTGCAGCTGCACCAGTCGCATCGGCCTGGTGCAGCATGGGGCGAAACGCATCCTTTGTGTGCGGTCGAGTGGCTCGAGGAGAAGGCACAAAGAGAACCCGAATCGAAATCGAAACGCGACGACGGAACGAAATCGAGCGTAATGGCGGGAGTGAACTCACCCTCCTTCTCGTCTCAATCCTTTCGCCTGCATTGATTTGACGCTAACAATCGCGGCATAAGTCAGTGATTATTAATGATCGAGGAACGAGCGAGTCGGCCGTGCGAGTGAAAGCGAGTCTTCGCGATCGATTCTGAAGGAGATTGATCTCAGATGCATTTTTCGAGCATTGTACTCTGGAATCTCACCAGTTGGTTTTCGTTGACGAGACGGTCGAAAGGCGGGGATCGTTTAAGTGACGGGGACGAGTGTGGTGTTATCACAAAAAAGCGACTCTATAATATGTTTGTTTTGTAGAAAGAGGCGTTTCTGTAAGGCTCGATAATGTTCCAAATTGAAGAGAAACATCTTGTCAATCGTAACGATAAAGGCTTAATTATTGTGATTAGGGTGCTACGTTGATAGCAATTCAATGGATTGATAGCTGATATTAATCGCTTATAATATTGCTTTCAGAATGATTTATTTATAGTGATTATTATTAGAATGTTAATCATATTATTAAATATTACTATATGAACATACAGAAATAGCAAGAATAATAAATAATATAATTTAATAATATATAAAAAAGTATCGTTTATATTATATATTTGTATATTGATACATTATTTAATTAGTCTCTCAATAAATAATAGCAGAGAAAAAATAAAAATCTGATTTTGATGAAAATTTCAAATTTTGTAATAAACATTACAACATTTTTAATCGCGTTGTTTCAAGGTACAAATAATTGGACTGAACAAAATAATCACAAAAGTCAATGTATCAATTACGCGCATCTGGCACAGACACGCCCAGGAAGGAGTTGTACAAATCTACGTCCGTCCGTTTTATTCGTACGTTTCTATTTCAGATATTATACATTGCGCACAGAGAGAGAGAGAGAGAGAGAGAGAGAGAGAGAGAGAGAGAGAGAGAGACTCATTAGTCCGCCATCGACGACTAAAAGGGTACAATTGTGATTTTTCATCGTACGGCTGGTTATTAACGAAATGTATGCGGAACTGTAACAATGGCAACGGTCAGACTGACCCGCGGATATTTATGAATTGATACGACGTGGTGCTTATCGCGAGGGTCAGATAAATCGCGTAGGGGTCGGTCATAATTGTTACGAGTGAAATGCGCACCATTTGGGGGTCTCATTTCACGACAAATGAGTCGTTGCGAAAGCGACGCGCGCGAACACTCGTAACATGATCGGCCGAAAAGTTTGCTCCCGGCTAACATAGTTTCTCTCGGTGTAATCGTACCTTACCTTATGTTTCAACGTTTAAAAATTAAAAATCCTATATATATTTTATAATCCTTGCATTTCTTGTAAGTACATGAAAGAATAGTATCCATGTATGTGAGACATTATACGTCTCATAAAATTATTGTATTATGTATTTATATGATTTATTACATTTTTTTCTAATTTTATATAACTTATTTAATTTATAGTTCTTCAAAAAAATTATATATTATTATGCTAATAAATGGTTAAAATATATCGATATGATAATAAATAAATTATTGATCAAGAAACTATGAAAAACTTGAATAAAAATATATTTTATTCAAGGTAATAATTTTGCAGGATAAATTACAGAGATTTCTTAAAAGTAGATAATATTTGATTATAGACAGCCTCGAGTGCCGATACTGTCCGAGTAAGATCGATTTTTTTAAGTCCATCTCTTAACTCCACGACGTAATCGTAAATAATAAATCACTATTGCTGATTGATTTTTCGGTTGGAGAATTTTATTGAGAACAATTTTCTCGGTAATCGAATGACTCGCTCGTGCCAGTGCGACAACGAAAACGCGTTTCGAATTGACATCCATTGTAACAAGAGTTTATTGCAAATGTCATGTGCAGATAACAGACGTAATTCGGACAGAAAAGTAATATATTTATTCGGTTTCTCTGGATATGTGTTCTCCACTTAGGAATATCCGATATTAGAATCTATTCACAATTAATTATTAATTTAAATTAATGTTTACGGAAATATAAATTGATCGAGGTAACATAAAATTTTCAACAAACGAGAAACAACAAAATTTTAAATAATTTCTTTTATTATCATCGTATTATCTGTTTCCGTGTGTAAACCTTTATTCGATTTATATACCTCTTATTTTTTTACACTTATTTTTTTTATATTTTTTTTTATATATATAATGTTTCAATACTTACTATAGAGTGCAAGGTTTCTTCTTTCAGAAATATACTTTTATGCTTTTTTAGAAATTTGTCCCGTCATACTATCCACATTACGCCCGCGTCAATGCGAATACATCGCGAGGCACCACACTCTTTATGGTATTATTGTCGCCGTAGATAAAGCTGGCCGTTGTAAATGATCGTTCATGTGTGCGTATCGCGTCTGTACACCAACGCAACGTGTCCACCAGCCGTTGCGTATACACCCACAGATAAGATCGCGATGCTAAGCTCGCTAGTCGGCCGTGTGAAGAAGCAGCCGCGAATTTACGATCCCGATTTGCTGGTTCTTCGCCACTGCCACTGCCACCTCAAGCTCACCAAAGGATTGTCTCGAGGAAGAATAGCGTTAAAGAACAGTGGTAGCGATAATATTTCATGTTATCTACATTATCAAATAAATCTTATGAAATGGTCACCGAATAATACTGATTTCTTGATGACCGTGTCAATCAAATGTTATTAAGGTTGTATTATTTTGTCAAAGATAATTAAATCCCGTTTGAAAGATTGAAAGATGTGTGTCTTATATTACAACATAACATTTAAACATAACATTTTAAAGGAGTCAATTTTTTTTTTATAAATAACCCTTTCATTCCGCGTGATTAACACGCTTGGGCGACACGTGTTTTGTCGATGTCCCGGCCCTCGAAACATGCCTCGATTCAGCACACGCGCGAGACGAGAGCGTCGTTCCGCCTCGTCATTGACGCTTATTACGAGTATCCACAGCTCTCTTGGAGAGGTCTTTTGCGTGTCTCGCATCTCGCACCCGTCCTCTCATCCGAGGGACGTTACATCCATCCTTCTTTTGATCGCGCCACGCACACACGTTCTTGCGTAACGTAATGTTCGCCCTTTGTCGCGCGACGATCGAGATTTTCCGGTTGATCGCAAAATTGCGTATCCGATTAACGAGCGGCGTCGATGCGGCCTTATCGTTATCTCTGAGCGCTCTGAGTTTATTATCATGGCCGGCGAGATGATTCGCATCTCACAATAGCGCTTGCGGCGCGTACACCGACGCAATAGTGGCTAATTACTCCGCTGGTTAGATAATGAACGGCGCATCCTCGAGCAGCCATTGAAAGCTACTTACGATGGCGGAATAATCTCTGTGATAATCCTGTTCTAATTGAGAAACGCGAAATCCACCGAATTAATTCGTCGCTCTTGCAGATAATTGAATCCACCTCGTCACAGTTTCGGAATAAGGCTCTCGGGATTGGGAAAGTCCCGCAATTATTCATCATCAGATTATTTATTAATTATTATCAGATTATTATTCTCTTTTCTCTTTATTATTCTCATTGATTGAAAATCGTTATGCGAATTCTGCTAATATATACTTTCTTAGATAAATGGAGTAATAAAATAAATAACGTGCTTTTAATTTTAGTCGCGGCACAAAGCTGTGCCCAGAAATATGTGATAATTTGTAAAGTTGATAAAAATAATTATGGCACCCGAGTTATTCGAAGTCAAAGTGGAAGAATCTCGACATTCTCTTCTGGAACGTCTCAGGCCGCTTCTACGTTCCGTTCCACGCTTGGCACTCGGCCAAGAATTTCTCCTCAATAGATGAGAGAACTATTCAGAGGACAATGCACCCCACCCAGAAATGCTCTGGCAATGCACTATCCAATCACTCTTTTACCAAATTTCTTTTAATGGATCATCAAAAAAATTCTGTCTTTCTCAGCCGCAAAACAGAGATGCTAACGTTATCGTAATTGTAATTGTGACTTAACGATGTGTTCTTATATATCTTTATATATATATATATATAAATGAAATAACAGTATCTTCAAAATTGAAACAATATATGAAAGAAAATAAAATTAGTTATATCGCAAGAAATGAAGTTATAGGAAAACTGGTTATTTTAACATAAAAAAATGTTCAAATTATTGAAATTTAAAGGAGTATCTAATATGCAAGAATTTCAGGATAAATTCGTACATTTAGATAAAGGAAAGTTGTTTCGGATTTTGGCAATTAAACGGAGACTCGGTATGTCGACTACAGAAACGTGTCAATCGTCGTCGGTATAAACATTTGCCGCGCGGCAGCACGTGCGTAACACGTTTCTCCGTTCTCGTTCACGCGAGCGGAACTTTCACACGAGACGAGCTTGCTCGGTCTCTCGGAGCCAGGAGCCGGTCAATGTTGGCAGACGCATCCAGAGGATCAGACGTTGGATCGCCGTGGGGTGAGAGAAACGAAATGAAATGAGGCTCCGTGACTAAACGCACGGAGGAGAGAGGAGATGGAGAGGGGAGGAGGAGAGGGAGAGAAAAAAAAAAATACAAAACAGAGACGAGTACTGGCTTCGTTTCGAAGCAGAATGCGCGTATCTTCGTCGTATGGCGTAAGGGCCCCGCGGGCATAGCGGGTCTTCGTTCATAGGCTGAATGAATACGGGGGCCTCGTGACGGCGAGGCGCAAAGCCGTATTCCGGTTCGATTGGGCCGGATCTCATTGGAGACCAGACAACTTGTGCAACGAAAAATCCCACTGCACGACTTTGACATTTGTACAAATCTCGCGCATAGAAATAATTGTAAAAATTTAAGAAACAAGAGAGGCCATTTACTCGGTAAGACTCAGGAAACATTTTTGACAATGTTATTTTGTTAATATTTTCTTTTTAATATTACAACATTTTTGTAATATTACAACCTTCAATGTCCAATTAAATCTTTGATGATCTTGATCCAAAAGAAATTTTTAAATGAATTCTCTGGAAATGATTAAAAGGAAGTCTGCGATTGAAATTAACGAATTGATTATTCTTTCAGGAAGAAATTGGAGTGCGAGTCGGGCTTAAGTCGATCGTGTGGACGAAAGGGTCAGCGAGAGCTATAGGTAGTCAATCGCTGCTAACCAGCACGATTCATTCGAGATTCATACGCCATTAACTCTAGGACGACTGCTAACGAAAAAAAGAGCACGCCGGTGAACGTGCCGGTTGGCACTTTTAATTTATCGCTTTATTATGTACTACCTCGCGGGGACTTCACAATACCTCGGTCATTAGCGGCCATAAATACAATGTAATGTCATTGTGCGTGATTTAACACGCTGGCACAGGGATCCAGTTCATGAAGATTTGCGCGTTCGTACGCACGACTTCGTACAAATCTCGTTAGTGACATTAGAAGCACGTCGCAGTTTTTTTTTTTTCTTTAGACTGTGCTAACTTTTGTTTTTTTACGAATCGACTGGAGCAAAAAATCGATAATAAAGCAAATAATTAGCAAAAAAAAAAAATAACAATTTTTATAAAGGTCATATTTAATTATATTAAAATGGCTACTATCTTTGTCAACTATCTTTGAATCGCGTTTTATACATCGCAGCTTGATTAGAATTATGTTGCTTTTATGTAGACTTGCTTTTATTTTAGTGCATGGTCATTTAATCTTCTCATAAAGTATTTATTACTTGCATATTTTTTTGCTTTTAAATAACAAACTATGTCGCAAATATTTCAGTAAAATTTTTCATGTTATAATTCATATAGCATATGTATTTGTAAATTTCAAAAAAATTTTTTTATCACTGCGATATAATTCTCTCGGCTCGTTGACATGCACTTTCAATGGGATGGATATCATCGATTGCTTCGAATACAACGCATCTCGATGTACACCCTCGTGAACCGGGGAGGGGGAGGGGGGATCGAGGACCGACTACTTTCATACGTTCTGCACGAGCCTCCCTTTCTCGCCCCCGCAATTTTTCATCGCGGCAACGTTTCATGAGAGAAGCCGTCGCGGGCTCGATCACCTATTGCGAAACGGGGTGGTTTTA